>NC_068366.1:75144247-75436747 GCF_020536995.1 Dreissena polymorpha | reverse complement strand
TATCTATATAGTGTTAACGCTATCATTATCATCTTCTCCGTCATTAGTATCATCTACTTTATAATTATCATTATCACCATCGTGGTATCATCATTTTGACACCATTATCCGTGTTTCCAAATATATATAAGTATGTTAGTATAATTGTTCATATGTATATACGATATCAATATATTGTTGTTGATCTCAAAATAGTACCAGTAGCACAACATTCTTTATGGCACCTGTCAACATACAAAGAAATTAAATGCAGTAATAGTTACGTCAAAACAATTATGCAAAGAACTTTATTTCGTTCTTGAATGAACTTACATGGTATCTACAACAGAATTTAATGGTAAAAAAACACACGGGCTTACAATACAGGCCTAATTTGCGGAATCAAAATGAATCTTGTTTTCATTTGCTGTGGACCATCATAGTTGATTTTATTAATCTGTGAGCCATTTAAAATCTCTAATCTCCGCTTCCATGATAAAGGACGTGAATTATATTTTTCCTGCAAATTTCTGTTTTTAATAGAAATCGATAAATTTTAATTAACGTTGTATGGGCAGGCGGGTTTATGGCGCAGATTAAACGCCGGAATTCAAGAGCTCGAAAAGCCCTGAACCAGTCGGCTTTCTTTATTTCTTGGCAATAAATTCAGATATGGAAAATATTAAATCGCCATGTTTAATGGTTTAATTTGATGGTGTCATACGTATGAAGTGTTCGAACATGTTTAGACTATGAGTCGCATTAGTTTCGTTTTTCTAGGAATCTGGACATTAACATACACTTCTCAATCTTTATTGCAACGTTTTGAACAATAAGTCAATTTAAACAGATTTAATTCCAATGCACGTATTAGAACAACTGGATATCGCCTGATATGATAACTTCAGGACCTAAGTCCGTCTAGACAGAAGTCTAAAAAAATATTTCGTTATCACGGCTTACAACGCTCCGAGCTCTGTCCAATTTAAATATTTTATTTCTGATGCAAGTACGTTATTTCTATCGTGATGGTCATACGTTTCTGTAAAAAATATTTTTTAAAGTAAAAAAAAAGGCCGGGATAAAAAGGACATTGATAGTACCCTCTTAAGTTAAGGATTTCTGAATGCGCTGTCGCGTATTATTTAATTTGCTACAAAACAACAACACGAAATCCATTGTTCTATTAACCCATTTATGCCTAGCGGCTAGAAAAAATGGCATTGGCAAACAGCGTAGACTCAGATGCGGCGTCTCATCAGGGTCTGCGCTGTTTGCTTAGAGGAATTTCTGTAAGAAATATTCTAAAATGAAAAAATATATACTAGATATCCCTAATTTTGGAAATAAATTGATCCAATTTAGAAGGATGGAAAAGTCCACTAGGCTTAAATGGGTTAATATAAGCAAATACAATGCACCACATCTTTCAATCTTCTCTGGACCAAAGATTCTGTTTTATTAACATAATATTAAAATTCCATATCTACAACTCATGCTTAACATCGGTCGTGAATATTTTCAGCGGTGAAATCAACAGTTTTAACAGATAGCCTATCTGACTAATGTTCGAATTTTTTTATTTCGCCCAACATAAAACAGATAACCCGGCGAGAGTTATGGATTGTGTCCATTTTAACGCTCTTCAACAATGGCCTCTCGACTCAAATCAGCCCCTTCGAGATACACAAATGTGCGCGAAACACGACCGTAGCTAGCAGAAATTAACCATCGACTAAGACGGGGTGTGTGCTATGTGTAGGCGTTTCATTTTTTTTTTTTTTTTATCAATTTGTGTTTCATGATAACTGCAATGAAAGAAAAACACTGCGTCGATTATTAATTACCGAGAGGAGAGAGAATCAAAATGTATGCACGTAACTATGGATTAATTATTCAGATGCTCTCGAGGCTGAAAATGAGTGCGATATTTATAATGTTATTATGAAAAAAAAGACAATAAGAAGGTGGTGAAGATGATGATGATGATGATGATGATGATGATGATGATGATGATGATGATGGTGGTGGTGGTGGTGGTGATGATGATGATGATGATGATGATGATGATGATGATGATGATGATGATGATGATGATGATGATGATGATGATGATTACGATGATGATGATTACGATGATGATGATTACAATGATGATTACGATGATGATGATGATTACGATGATGATAACGATGACGATTACAATGATGATGACTACGATGATGATAACGATATTGATTACGGTGATGATTGCGGTGATGATTGCGATGATGATGATCGTCATCATTATCATGATCATAACATGATGATCATGAAGAACCACAGATGACGTCGAAGCATTAATAGTCCTGCATTGTTAGACCTTGCACATAAACATTTTGACAGCAAAAAATCTCAACAAAAGCAAAGCCATCTGTTGTGGGCCATATCGCTTAGTTCACGATTATGGAACGATCAAGTTCAAACACAATAAATCCGCATCGAGTGGTACAGCATGCAACGGCCGCAAATTACAGCGTCTGGGTCCAATTACGCGAGCAAAACGGTGCTTAAAAGCGCTTGAGAAGTTGAAAGTTTGGGCTGATCTTCATTCTATGGGTGAAAACATTTGTTAAATGCGCGTTCAAGTCATATCCACTTTGTAAACCCTCTGGAACTACTTAGAGCGACGTAATATTGCTATATGATTAATTGCCCTTGCATGCTATATATCAAACGCTGGAATATAATATGCAGAAAAGGCGTTCTACATTCTGAGATGAAACTCTCAACACTCCCGTTAAAATCTTCTCTTTTTAAAATCGCAATTTTCCACCACACGAAAAGTGCACTTAGATCCACGCCCTTCATTACATTACTTATAATTATACGCTTTTTTCTTACAAATGACCTGTAATTTCTTCATTAAAGCCACATGTTCAACGGATTAAATCAGCAATTACGGTTAAACAGTTGATAAATTGGCATCGATCGTTTTTTTTCAATCAGTTTAACCGATTTTTGACGTACTACATATGTTATGACTTTGTTGTGACTTATTTTCTGTGACATTTTCAAGGCCAGATACAATAATATGTTGGTGAATATGATTATGTAAAGGGTATGTGGATAACGTACAGTCAGCGGACATAAAACCATGGTTACTAAGCCGACATATTGCCATGATGATCCCGTGTCGAAGACTATCGGTTATGTTGTTAAATAGCATAAACGGTACATAAAAAAATCAAAATCAAACGGAGACCATTGATATATGTTTTACTAGCGATTGTTTTGAAACACTGTCCATGATGGAAAATGATAGCGAAGAAATTAATGACGGAAATGATGGTGGATGATGTGGTGGTGATGATTATCATTATGGTGAAGAGGACGAAAAGTACAACGTCGACAATGGCGCCGTTGTTGTTGTTGTTATGATGATGACAATGATGATAATGTGGAGGAGGATACTGCTGCTGCTACTCCTGGTGCTACTGCTGATGATGATAATGGTGGTGGCGGTGATGGCGGCGGCAACGACGATGATGATGCTCATACTGCTGTTGCTTCTGCTGCTGATGATGATAATGATTTGTCCATGTGGTGAAGATATTGATTATTATGTTTATGTGTTATGTAAAGAAAAATGCATCTAATAAAACCCAAATATTTCACAGCAAATTTTACCCGTCAATGTCAGCTGTTTCTACTTCAATAACATCAGTTTTGGCCATGACACAATGCACGTCATTTGTTGACAAGTGTTTACATAAAAACCTAATTGAAATATGTATTAATCACCATGTAGCCATGTCCGGACTGTATAGGCATATGAGCATGCAGAGCTTTTAACTTGACCTAAGACAATTACGTTGACCTAACCTCTCGAGAGTTTCACTGTAAATAAGGTAACCTTCAAAACAAGTTAATGGTATGGTCCCCAGTATAATAATTGCATGGTCAGATTTGATATGACTCTACCCATTTTTACCAAACCCTATATGATATGATGGCAATATGTCGAAGATAATTTTTTTGTAGTCGTTCACCCAATCAGAAAATTGCTTTCATGCATTTGCAAGTGAAAGTTAAACAGTTATTTTGATCATGTAACTATAATGTTTTGGTCATGCGGTGATAAGCAAAACTTAAGGTAGCAACCACTACGTGCGTACGTCATTATTTTTATATATACAATAACAAATAAGTTAGCAATTATAAGACAAAAACAAACAAAGACACATTTTAATTCTTCGCGAAAACAGTCATAGTATTAGCTTAGATAATGATATTCTTATGTGAATATCGTCCGTCTCTTTTTTGTCAGCATTTATTACATTCGATTCCAACATATAAACATTACTTAAAGACCATATAACACAATATAGGTGAACTCCGCAGATATAAAGCCACATGTTCAAATCATATAATTACGTCATATACATATATTAAATATACTCTTCAGAGAAGATTACTTAGGCCGATTCCAACAAATATTGCTTACCTCTCCTGAGCTATGAAACCGTAGAAAGTTTTTTTTGCATATATTGCCTGCTTTCTGAAACAATACTGTATGTCAATCAGAGGTATATATAGAGGCGTGAAAATGTGACCTGGGAGACTAATTTAAGTCAATAGTTGTCGGTTACACGGGGAATTATAAGTACCACGAAACCAAAGTTTTATCCTCAAATTTTGAAGCGCAGCCAAATAGTTGCTTGACAAGAAAATCTGGAAGACTGTAGAAACACATGTGTACGACGAGCTTATAGCATCTGTCTCGGAGTCTTCGCATCGTGAATTTTAATTTAACTGGAAGTCAAAAATGCAAATTATTCTGAAAATCCTCGAATCCAGTCGCGAATATTGTGTAAAGTACGTCTTGTCTCCGTTAATACGTGAATAATCTACGGAACGTCTAAGTTGGTGTTTTTTCTTCTTCTTTCCAATGGTTTTGCAAATGACGAAGCAAATGTCTACGGTTGTATTATTCATTTAGTGCTTTCAATTTCACCATATGTTGTTGTGCAACATGTTGAAGGTTTAAAAGCGATGTGCGTTATTTCCGAACTTAAATAAGTTTATTACGGTTTATTACAGAGATATTTGACTTATTTGTACTGAATGTTTTCTCTTTTATTAACCCCTTTATGCCTAATGGACTCTCCCATCCTTCTAAATTTGGATCATTTAAAAAAAAGGGATGTCTGTAATATTTATTTACAGAAATTCCTTTCAGCAAACACCGCAGACCCAGATGAGACGCCGCATCATGCGGCGTCTCATCTGGGTCTACGCTGTTTGCCAATGCCTTTTTCTAGACGCTAGGCATACATGGGTTAATGTTGATGTTCGTTTGCATTTTCATGAACTCATTAACTAATACTTATACAACAATTGTAAGCCGTATTGTTATCTTAAAAATATAAAGCTTCACACAGAGGTGAATATTAACCCATTTATACCTAGCGTCTAGAAAAAAGGCCTTGACAAACAGCGTAGACCATGATGAGACGCCGCATGATGCGGCGTCTCATCAGGGTCTGCGCTATTTGCTTAAAGGAATTTCTGTAAGAAATATTTTAAATATAGAAATACATATACTAGACATCCCTAATTTTGGAAATAAATTGATCCAATTTAGAAGGATGGGAGAGTCCACTAGGCATAAATGGGTTAGCATACGAATTCTCGTTACAGAAATCATGACGGTTTTATAGGTGGTGGATTGGTTTGGTCACAGTAATAGTAATAAAGAACTTGGCTTTGTATGTGTTCACCCGCATTCGCACATGATCCATCACAGGAGTACAGAGTATATTACTGAATCGGTTTAATAACAACGTAAATTGAAAGTATAGATCAATATAATAACCGATTATTTATCCACCGTTCTTTGTACGCACCGCAGTTCGTCACACCTTATGATACACCGTCATTTCTCCAGATGTGTTCACACCCATTTGCATCAAATTGTTGAAAATGCAACGTTTTTACTAGGATATAAGATCAGTGATAAAAAATGATGAGAATACACTGGGTTATCAAATTAAACAGCTTAAGATCTATAACACAGCATCAGAAAGCGTGGAATTTCACTGTATCGATGGATTTTTTTTTGTTAATTACAAGCATAATCGGAAATTATACCAACGATCGGTCAGCGGTTGTTAAATTTATAGCATAAGCGAATATTTTGCCGTCGTGGCCAAACCATGTGGAGGAACCGATCAGTCCCGTGTACATGTACTGCCAAACCCCACCGACCTTTTATTACGAAATCGGGTCTACTGACTATATAAAGTAACCAATTGGTTCTTTAGTATGCAGAGAAAATCAATAATTTATAATCAATACCTGGTTCACAAAGTGAGTAAAGAGACGGACATTTAAACGTCACAAACTTAATTATTAGTTTATCTTTACAAACTGTTATGTTTATTGACCTATTTATATATTTTTCATACATACATAAATATCTTTAAAGGTATACATGTATTTGTATACAGACGACGAAACAATTGTAGAAGTGCATTACAGTAAGTGCGTTTGATTACAAAATGATTTCCATACAAAAGCTGTGGTTTGTATTTTTGCCAAACACTAGTAGTAGTTCGTTTGACAATGATTTTTTTCCGCTTTATTGCGAAGTATCTTCTTTTAAGGACACGACATTCCTAAAATGAGATATAAGCAATGAAATATTAGGCATAACGTATGTGTAATATGTCGCCTTAAGGGCACTGGCATAATTTGTAAACTTTCTCACTGTTCTCGGTTACAAATGTGTTGATTTCGCCACTCAGCAACCGCTGGCGATGAGCAATTCGATCAAAACTCGTATCGCCAGGTGGCCTTTTGTTTTAGTTAAAATCCCTGAAAAGAAGTTAAAAAGTGTTTTTACTTGTTTTGACAGATGTCACGATAAGCCCCTCCCACAATCTGACACACTATCTTCAATTAATTTATCAAAAAGCACGTGATTGATTCGTAGCAACTGACTCGAATCTTTTACCATCAACTGATGTGTTCGCAAAATTAACCCATGTATGCCTAGTGGATTCTCCTATCCTTTTAAATTGGATCGATTTATTTCCAAAATTAGGGATGTCTAGTATATTTATTTCTATATTTAGAATATTTCTTACAGAAATTCCTTTAAGCAAATACATGTAATGCTTTAAATCTATAAATATTTACTTGATCTCATCATTTATATTAAAAAAAAAAAATAGTTCGTACGATTTTTCGAAAAATAAATTAATACATACAAAACCAATGTTCCTTATAGCAATTATGAAAAGACGAAATTTCATCGTTAGATGTACGGATATAGTTGCGGGAAATTAACATGGTATATATTGTCCCACAAAAAATAAAAACGAGCATTTTGTATCTCGTAAAATCGATGTTACCACGCCACATTTAGCGTTGAAATGTTGACTATTGCTATAAGGAACACTTATGTTTTATTGGTTTGGCGGAATATTTTGCGATTTTTGGTTGATTTTAAGTATTCATGTTACTTTAAAGGGATCTTTTCACACTTTGGTAAATTGACAAAATTGAAAAAAGTTGTTTCAGATTCGTAAGTTTTCGTTTTAGTTATGATATTTGTGAGGAAACAGTAATACTTAACATTAACCATGCTCTAATATAGCCATTATATGCATCTTTTGACGATTTTAAAACCTAAAAATTATAAAGCGTTGCAACGCGAAACGATTGAATAATTTGGAGAGTTCTGTTTTTGTCGTTAAATTTTGTGAAACTACGAAGATTGCTTATATAAGGTATAAAATACGTCTAAATGTGTACTCGGCGGAATAGCTCAGTAGGCTAAAGCGTTTTTACTTCAGGACTCTGGCAGGACTCCAGGGGTCACTGGTTCGAAACCTGCTCCGGGCAATGTTCTTTTCCTTTTTTTATTTTTTTTCTTGATTTTTCACTGGAGCTTTTATGATCCAATGTTTACATTTATCAATATAAAGCATTTAATGAATAAGTAAAAAAAATGCCAAAATCTGTGAAAAGGCCCCTTTAACTTCACATTGTATCTCAAAATTGTATCAGGAAATATAAGCCATAGCATATCCCGAATCCGCGCAGCGTCAAATGTAAATGGACCGTGCTCTATGTAAAGGGGGTTTAATGCAAAGTGTCGTCCCAGATTAGCCTGTGCAGTCTGCACTAGCTAATAAGGGACGACACTTTCCGGTTGTATGGTATTTTTCGTCTACAGTAAGTCTCTTCTTAGCAAATATCCAGTTAAAGCGGAAAGTGTCGTCCTTGATAAGCCTGTGCGGACTGCACAGGCTAATCCGGGACGACACTTTACGCGCAAACATTCAACCCCTTTTTCACAGAGCACGGCCCAATTTGCAACATATAGGCAGGTCACAATAAGGTAAGAAATATCTTTCTTTTAATTATTACTAAAGTTTTTAGCTTTGTAAATAACGATTTTTAGTTCTGATGCAAATCTTTTACAACGAGTTCAGTAATATACGCGCATGGAAACTGAGACTCACTGTATCATTAAAGGGGCCTTTTCACAGATTTTGGCATTTTTTAACTTATTCATTAAATGCTTTATATCGATAAATGTAAACATTGGATCGTAAAAGCTCCAGTAAAAAATCAAGAATAAAATTTAAAAAAGGAAAAGAACATAGCCCGGACCAGGTTTCGAACTAGTGACCCCTGGAGTCCTGCCAGAGTCCTGAAGTAAAAACGCTTTAGCCTACTGAGCTATTCCGCCGAGTACACATGCTGAGCGTATTGTATACCTTATAAAAGCAATCTTCGTAGTTTCACAAAATTTAACGACAAAAACAGAACTCTCCAAATTATTCAATCGTTTCGCGTTGCAACGCTTTATAATTTTTAGGTTTTAAAATCGTCAAAAGATGCATATAGTAGCTCTATTAGACCATGGTAAATGTTCAGTATTACTGTTTCCTCACAAATATCATAACTAAAACGAAAAGTTGCGAATCTGAAACAACTTTTTTTCAATTTTATCAATTTACCAAAGCGTGAAAAGATCCCTTTAAATATAAACATATACGTGTGTGTATATGGGGTTGTTCAATTTGACAAAGACGTGAAATGTAATAGATACGGAATTGAACGATAATTTCGATGACAATACGTAAAATAATATCGCAAAAATGTGTCCATTCGAACATTACTTACATCATATGAGCAGCGTCGTCCGAAAATGGGTCGTTAACCATAGCGTCATCCTAAAATGGGCTGTAAACCATATGAGGCCTTCAGGCTGGCCTTGTTTGGCCCTGTCCGCTAATGGGACCGCAAAACATTGAGTTATTTTATAACGGGCAGGTTTTACCCTGTCCGCTAATGAGACCGCAAAACCTTGACTTATTTTATAACGGGCAGGTTTTACCCAGTCCGCCAATGAGACCGCAAAACCTTGACTTATTTTATAACGGGCAGGTTTTACCATGTCCGCTAATGAGACCGCAAAACCTTGACTTATTTTATAACGAGCAGGTTTTACCATGTCCGTTAATGAGACCGAACAACCTTGATTTATTTTATAACGGGCAGGTTTTACCCAGTCCGCCAATGAGACCGCAAAACCTTGAGTGACTTTATAACGGGCAGGTTTTACCCATTCCGCTAATGAGACCGCAAAACCATGAGTTATTTTATAACGGGCAGGTTTTACCCTGTCCGCTCATGAGACCGAAAAACCTTGAGTTACTTTATAACAGGAAGGTTTTACCCTGTCCGCTAATGAGACCGCAAAACATTGAGTTACTTTATAACGGGAAGGTTTTACTCTGTCCGCTGAAGAGACCGCACAACCTTGAGTTACTTTATAACAGGAAGGTTTTACTCTGTCCGCTGAAGAGACCGCAAAACATTAAGTTACTTTATAACGGGAAGGTTTTACCCTGTCCACCAATGAGACCGCAAAACCTTGAGTTACTGTATAACGGGCAGCTTTTACCATGTCCGCTTATGAGACCGCAAAATCTTGAGTTACTTAATAACGGGCAGGTTTTACCCTGTCCGCTTATGAGACCGCAAAACCTTGAGTTACTTTATAACGGGCAGGTTTTACCATGTCCTCTAATGAGACCGCAAAACCTTGAGTTGCTTTATACCGAACAGGTTTTACCATGTCCTCTAATGAGACCGCAAAACCTTGAGTTGCTTTACAACGGACAGGTTTTACCATGTCCGCTAATGAGACCGCAAAACCTTGATTTGCTTTATACCGGGCAGGTTTTACCATGTCCGCTAATAAGACCGCAAAACATTGAGTTACTTTATAACGGACAGGGAAAATCCTGACCAGACTGGGTGAATGATACTCTTTTCGCACATGTCATAAGACCCATTTTCGTCTTACACGGCTTATAATTTGCATTTACTGTGTGAATTATATGTGTAAATTTCCGAATTATTATTTCGCGTTGTTTCGACTAAATCTAGAAAGCTTTTTCAACAAAAAAATGCGCACAAGATGTTAGAAGGTCGCCTAAATGTGAGAATAGATTCAAGGTCTATACCCAAAGACCTTTAGAAGAAGAAGCTTTACTATAATGACGCTCGTAAAGACCTTTAGAAGAAGAAGCTTTACTGTAATGACGCTCGTGGTTGAATAAAAAGTATGCCAATGATGGAAACTCATAGATCATGAACCCAGCCACAGAGTTGACTGTTTTACGAATTTCTTATCCATTCTCGCAATATTTCAGTGACTTGTTCTTTTTCTCGATTTCGCACGCATTGAATTCCGGTTTGCACATCATAACGCCACCTAAAAAATGAAGACCGCCGTTTTATTACAAAGTTTGGCAAAGCCGTGCCAAACCTTCGTTACATAGGTAGTCATGCCTTGCGTCATTTTACAGTATTTCTTTCAACTCTAGAAAATGGTACTATTTCGATGGTCCCGTATTGTTGTTTGTACCATCTGCTTATATGTGCTTATGTATACGCATGTACATGTATGCGACGTATGTGTGATTATGTCTAAACGATAAATATCTGAAGATATACTGCCTTGGTGTAGGTTTTTGTTGGTAAAACATCATCAGTCTTATCCATATGAGAAAACTTATATTGCGAAATGTTTAGAAAGTTACAATTATATAGTATACTAAATATATATACGCTTGAATGCTTTATGATACGCTACGTCGATATGCGTAATGTTATATTTTGAGAACTAAAAAATGGACTCGATGTGTCGGAAGAACACAATCTGTACATAATATGTGTATTTCCTAACATGTATGCACAAAAAGAAGACACGATGGAGCGTCTTTAGTTTTTTCAATAAACGTATTTAAACAAAAGCTTAATTTCCATGTATCCATTCGACCCATCTGACGGGAACATTAGGTTCAATTGTTCGTTGTCGATCCAGATCTCATGGTACTTAAAGGTATAATACAATGTTACCCGGAATATTTCATGTTTGATCCACCATATAATTGGTCGTGTGACCACGAGTTTTTGTTGCTATTTATAGTAACACAGAGTATTGCTCGTTCAGTATCAAGAATGTCTTGCAAATTAATTTTAAAGGGACTGTCAACCACGAATGTCGAAAAAAAAAAGTTCTAAAATAACATATTTTTTTTACAATTATTAGTTTAAATTGATAAAAATTTCACAACTGGTATATTACATTACTTGAAAAAAGGTTAATATTTTAAGTATATTCGGTAATAAAATTGTGTCGGTAATAAAATTGTGCGATGTGAAATCGAAAGTACATCGCGAAAATAGGTGACATAACGATATACACACTAAATAACGCAAGAAGATTGATCATTTTATATATAACTACGCATGCACAATTTGCATTCCTGGGTTTACCACGTGACGATGATGATCAATCTATTATCTAATGGCGTTATTTATAACTAACTGGTATAGTTACCTGGTAGACATACCCAGTAAAATGTATTACCGAATATTCTGAAAAATTAACAACGATTTTCAAGTAATGTAATATACAAGTCGTGATATTTTAATCAATATAAACTAATAATTGTGAAAAAATACTGTTTTTTACAACTTTTCGTTTCTTCGTCGTCGTGGTTGACAGTCCCTTTAACACATATTTACCGAAAAATAAATAAAATGACATTGTTCAAAAATAGTACATTTTGGACAACGCATACATATTGGAAAATGGTAAGACCTAAGGTTCTGCAATATTATCGATGGTCTTTTCCATGGAATAGTAATAACATGTTAAGATTGTGACAGGCATACGTATATTAAAAAGAAAAGGTTGTTGCGTATTCACAGAGAACCATGATAGAGAATGCGTAGGAAGGGTACATATACACAATACAATGCTTACCAAACAGAGAATCATACAATGTATATGAATAAGATGTGCCAATTTCACCAACAACACAATTATAATGTGTTTAATATCATTTTGCTGTCAGACACAAAAAGGGTTAAAATAGATGGAAGATTATTATATTATATAGCAATTTATGCGTTAACGGATTATTATTGTGATAGTATTAAATGCGGAAAACGGATGCCCACCCATTTGACACTTATGATCATGTTTAATAGTTGTTTTAGACTTGCATATTATCACTTTTCCAAAGTTGTTTACTAGTATATGTGGCTAGCCAAAACAACAATGCATTTTGCGTGGGTTTATCCGAATTTCTCGTTTTACAGCTAAAACAAGTGAGTAATCAAAAGTGGTGAATTGCATGCGTATTTCAACACGGTTCTAATAAACCATTTTAATTCGAAGTACCCGGTATATGGAGATGAACTCTATCTGGTTTTCACGATTGTTGTCAGTTTATCTTCTGTACGATCGTGCGGACACATTCGTTGCGGACAGAACAACGACGAACGATGGAAAAGAGGCGATCACAAAAGCTTAACACTAATAAATAACAATTATGCAGGTATCAAATGCGCGCGCGCGACGTAATTGTATGACATACGTCATTCTATACATAGATGGTGACGTCACTACGTTATTTTCAGTAAGACCGGTGTGTACACAATGTGACATGCGTCATTATGAGGGCTCCATGAATTGACTGCTTATTCAAAACATATAATTTCACAATTCAAGTCGTTGGGGTCTTTTTTTTTCTCTTCATTATTTTTGACGATGCTGCGAAGCAGCTCGTCTAAGTTATCATACCTTGAAGCGAAGCAGCTCGTCTAAGTTATCATACATTGAAAAAAGTCTTCACAATGGCGACCTAAGTAAAAGACCGAGCCAGTCCGATTGAGATAGCTGATTTTTCTAATCGTCATACCTCGTTGATTAACATTGATAAAGGTAAAGGAAGCTCAGCTATAAATAGGACAGCATATTCTGGGAAAAAGATTTGATAATAGTTTGAAAACGTTAATTAGCGAGGCTGTTTTCGGAGAAAACCCGAGCTGTTGTCATAGCCAGCTCGTCCGCCGTCCGACGTCCGCCGTAGGAGTCGTGCTAAAACCTTAACATCAACATGGCTCTAAAATCAAAGTGCTTCCACCTACAACTTTAAAACTTCATATGTAGATGCACCTTAATGAGTTCTACACGCCACACCCATTTTGGGGTCACTAGGTCAAAGGTCAAGTTCACTGTGACCTCTAAAAAAATCTGACAAGCTTTCGCAGCCGAGCCATTATATGTTTACAGATCAATGAAACAACTATGCATTTTCTGTATTGTATTTGACATTTGTCGTGTTTAAAAAAAAATTGCAAATGAAAACGTGTATAATTAACGTTTAACGCGATCATGAGCGTAAAGAAAACGAATTATTTCGAACCTGCCATTTTTAAACGTTATAGCGAGTATGGTATATAAACAGAATAATAGCCGTATAATATCTATGAAACTCGCTCTTATGCGTGCTTTCTTAATTTGCATATACAAAATAAACTTTTCAAACAGAAATTACAGAGTCACATCAGTGCACATACTTGATGATTGATTCGTTTGTTGGATATTGTTTGCTGTTTCAAACACATATTAGGCCATCTCGCGGAGATTTAGTTAACCTAACCATGCGTTCATGGGCGAACTCACGTATTCAAGTGCTCTTACGACTGTGATCATACCTACTTTCGGGAATCATCGTGAAATTATTGCCGTACACAACAACGAACAAACGTGCCTAAGCTTATTGAATTAGAGCAAAACAATAATCAAAAGAGAAAAATTATATGTTCATGCACATGGGCATGTGAAATCACGTCCGTACACATAACATCATTAACTTAGGAAAGGAAACAACGAAATATAAAGTTTGGTATGATATACATGTGAAATTAAAGAGCATGGTGTAATTAAAGAGCATGTGGAGGTTTGAATATATCTTCTGAAACGTAATGTTATAACCCACAAAGTTTAACTGTTACAAAATGTGTTTTTTAATGATAAGTGGTACAGAACATAAACGTCGAATATCTTTTTAAAGATATTTCTTGTTATAGTTGATCGAGAATGTAACCCGCCTCCCAGTTTCGCTGAATGGGTCAAGTTCCCCACGGGTACTACTTCCCCGTACCCCCATTTTTGTTTCGTACCCATTTTTTTTCCGTTCCCATTTTTATTCGTACCCAATTTTTTTTCCTAACCAAATTTGTGTTCGTACCCATTTTGGGGGGGCATACTTTTTGTACCAAAAAAATTTCGTACCCATTTTTTTCGTACCAAAAATTTTCGTACCCACATACACAATTGTGGTGATGTAGATAAACTTAAAATGATGCTTTTATATCCATCCTCTTCAAAAGTATCGTCAGACCAGTACTGTCAGTACTTTCATTTTTGCTGTTTCCTCTGTTAATTTGTTTATATATAGTTGAGTATGAATACTCAATTCAGTGTGTACACGAACATACAACACTCTCACGAGTAATTTATTATTATCTTTATTTACAGTATTTTTCACGCATGTATGAATGTTTTATATTGATCACGATGAGCTGTTATATGCTTAAGTGAATAAAATATTTGTTCTGTTCTGATTATTAGCATAAATGCTTGCCACAGAATGACTTTGCTTATCAATGATGTCAATAGATGTACTAAACGGAGCATGCTTTACACAGCCGTTGTGATGTGTAAACTTTTTTTATATACAATTGCTTTATTTAAAACACACAAATACTAATTTGTATTCTTACTTGATTAAGATTTTGTTTCAAACACAACTGCTCTGCTTTATATCTGCTCGAAATATAATTCCGTAATTTCAAACACAGCTGACACATTGCGTGTACGCCTGGTGTATATTTTGTTGTAACACGCAAAACTGCTTAAATTGTGAGCATTTTCATCTTCATTTGCATAAACTGATTTTTACTGTGATTCAAAGTTAGTAAATTTCAAAAGAATTTTAATACCTTGAACCGAAACATATTTTCTGATTGATAAAATAATTTAATGCTGAAAATGTCCGAAAGCAACACATTCTCACCTATTAAACATTTCTAAGTCGGATGGATGCTTGTTGTGTTAGCCTATGTGAAGATTTATGTAACCGCTTTAAGATGTGTTTAACATAATACTATAAATAATAACGCAACAAGAATATGTTTCAACAAAGTGACATTTGTGTAAAATATATTAGTTATAATTATGAATGAAAATTAAAAACAGTCCATGTCACATCACTCAGGAAAACGAGTTGAAGATTTAAGGCAAATTTGAAATATCTACAACAATATATAATATACCGATACAGCCTTTTTGCACTTAAAAACTCAACCTCAAAAATAATATTAATAAAAGTAATTATATTAATTATTAATAATACATTAACATACATACACTCTCTCTCAAATGGCCTGAACACATTTTCCAATTTTGTCAATTTTCTTATATATTGGCAAAGGGAACACATAATGTGGGCGTAGGGGAAAAAAGTCCACTAGAGTTACACTATACTAAAATATTTTTAAATAATAATCTGACAAGATTTGCATAAAATTACATGTCAATTCCAACTTTTAAAGTATTATCTTGCACATAAATTAATATCAAATTAACTGAACGGCTTATATAAAAGTCTGAATTACAATAGACACAATAAATCATAATCTAAATGTATAATAATCTACATGTGTATTATAGCTAATAACATTGACATTGGCATTTATATGTACAAATAAATTAATCCCCAATTAAACATGCATGTGTATAATGCTTCCGAAATCTAATTACTATTCAATCATCATTTCCAACCTGTTATTAACCCATTTATGCCTAGTTGACTCTCCCATCCTTCTAAATTGGATCAATTTATTTCCAAAATTAGGGATGTCTAGTATAATAATTTCTATATTTAGAATATTTCTAACAGAAATTCCTTTTAGCAAACAGCGCAGACCCAGATGAGACACCGCATCATGCAGTGTCTCATCTGGCTCTACGCTGTTTGCCAAGGCCTTTTTTCTAGACGCTAGGCATAAATGGGTTGACTGACCAAACTTGCTCAATCATATTTAAAGCTACAACTACTTATAAGAAACTCAACTATAAATTTTTGCCCAGTCAAAACACTAGGTCAAATTAAGTTTATACATAGACGCATTGCAATAATTACGTCAAAAAATAATAATGAAAACTGAATAACCCAAACATAAATAAGGGGTAAACACATGGAATCAAATTACAAACATTTATGGAAATGTCCAGGTACAATTTAGCTGCACAATATAGTACATGTGAGTCATATATTATGGTATTAACACTGAAATGGGACATATACATTTGAAAGCTTAATTAATAGCAAAAAACAATTTTTTGTATGAAAATCCTTCCTACTATTGTCATGGTTGTTAACTAAGGTTTCTTTTCTTACAAAAGCCATGGGGTTTTGTCCAGCATAACACAATAATAAAAAAAGCATTTTTTGGCATTTTTAATTTTGCCATGTGGAAAACAATCAATTTAATATAACTGGTTTAATTTGGTATCCGAAGTTATCATTTTTATTGAATAGAATTTGATGATTTATTAATTATCAGATTATAATATTTATCTACCGGTAAGCAAGGGTTTTCAAAAAGATTTGCTTTAAAATAATAAGATGCAATTATGAAGTTCTATTCTAAATATTAAATTGGTCATACGGAGAGTGACGTTGCATCAAGACAGTGTTAGTTGTGATGAACAATGTTATATTTATGAAACAGATGAAAGTGAGTACTTTATCAATACACATTATATAATGAATAACAAATTATTTTTCGCAACACGTAATGCAAACAGGGAATAAACAGGTAACAAATATGATAATGGAAAAATTCTTGTTTAATAGAGGAAATATTCCAGAAGTTACTTTATCACAATGTTCCAAGGGAATTCCAGAGTAAATAACATCTACATGGAAATTAAGGACACAAAATACGATTTTTAACAAGCGCAGACATGCACAATTTTACATTTTTCAAAACAAAACATCAGAATTATAGTATCCACAGAAATTGTTAATAAGTTTTTTCGTCCATGTTATACATTTAATATAATAATATTGGAAAATTTATTAAACTTTTCATCAATGCATATTGTTATAGGCTAGTTTATATAAGAATAAATGTAAAAATAACATTGACTAGTGGCTTTGGTAACACATGCAAACCCATTCTGCAAGATCAACGTATCGTCTCAAAAGCGTGCAATTGATGGAAATCCATATTATTAACAAATCAAAATCACTTAAAACATAACTAACAATTTAACAACTACTGCAGCAGTATTTTTCCCACGAAATGCTAAGAATAAAATGACAAGATAAGATTAACTTAAATGTCTCTTTAAATACTTGCTAAAAAACTTTTCTTATTTATACTTTTTAAATTGACTAAGTTATTTCATAAGTCAAAAGTAAATAATAAGTGATTTCACTGTTAAATAAGAAACGCATATCAGTAATTTTATAGTTAATTCGATGTTTCAAAAGGTAAATAAATTGTGGTAAAACATTATGAAATACATATTTTTCAATATTTCACTTTATGAACTATTTCATTGTTCTAGAATAAATACTGCCGACTGATTTTCAAAAAGTCTGGACTAAAATGTGTGAAATAATAAAACTATTCTGACATAATTATGTAATTATTCCTTTACAGCTCTTCAGTTGAATCATTAAAACCCTTTTAAGATGGGGCTAATCCAATATGTGAAACATTTATTTATATGATCACTAGTGAATATAAATTATACGCTTGTCCTATATTAATAAGATGTTTTCTTTGTATGAAGTTAAAGAAAGGGTGGGTAATTACAAGCCTCCTTTTGATATTGACACCTAGTAGATAAAATAATACACCACAATATTCTGACATCTAAAACTTTTATTACACATATCTATTGAAGTGACCGAACTCAGGTATAACAATTATGTCACAGTTGACAGAATGACATGTTTTGTTCATGACAGATATAAACACATTAATTGTCATAAATGTGTAGCATTGTACTTACATGTAGATACACAATAACAATTGCTATGTAATTTTGACAATCAACCGTCATTTATTTATAAACAAGTTCAATATTAATACAAAATTAACTTAATGCCATGTAACTGATTTAAGGTATTTTCTGAATGATAAAAAATTTACTGCAAAATGATAATACAGATATTAAATTGATATTAATCCTGAGGGACAAAATACTTGTTCAAGTATATGTAATTTCTGTTATCAGTTTAAAACAAAAAAACAACAACAACAGTTCAGCACATCTCATGTTCTGACAAGACTATGTACATAGACACACAAAATGCATGTTAGTTTACTTCAAGATTGAACAAATCTTGAGTAGTTAGGCATATATACATTCTTTTAAGAGGCCAGTTATAAACCATATTTACATAAACATCTATTGCTTTTATGTACTCAATGTCGCTGAGGTACATAACACATCCTTTTTAATACTGATACTTTAACCTCGAACAGGGTTAAATACATGTAATTCGACTCTCAATAGTAAAATCATATAGCAAGCAGTGAAATATGTATACGTGTAACACTACACTGATTATTAAGTCACAGATTTTTTTAAGTAAGGTCAGAACAGAATTATGGAAATACTATTAACATTAACCATTAGTTTCTTCTATCAACAATGTGACTCCTTTAATTTCTCTAAATTCTTCTTGGTTAAATTGAAGATTGCTTGGGAGGTTTAACATTATATAAAAACATTCCGCTGGACCAGTATATGAGAATTACAAAATCTCCTTTATTTGACTTGCTAGATGACCAATATATGTTAAGACACTGTCAATGATTTTTTTCTCTTAATAATAATCTCTAATAAAAAAGTGTTCAAAGAGTAAACCATAAACAATATCACTCGACATCAGAAATTAAAATAAAAAACACAAACATAAAGAAACAAATACCATCATAAATAAACAACATGACTAAACTGACCAAAATAAATAACAATATAAATGAAGGATTGCACATAATGTAAATAATTTATAAGTTAAGGAATATAACGATAACCACTGCACACGCATTGCCTTAAAGAGTTTGAGATTCTACCCCCTCTAGCTCGCGCCTACATCATCGGTTCTACTGCGCATCAACCGGAGTAACCAGAAATGAGACTGAAGTGGAGTCCTTCAACTTCTTCAGAACTGGCATCTGCACAATGGAGGTCACGAACACGCCATCCTCATTGCACTGCTTGATCTTAAATGTCTGCATCGTATAATTGTCACATCCATTCAGAGCCTCAGCATGCACGTTTAGAAGCGAAATGTTGGGCTTTCCAGTCACTGTCTGATCGTCTAAGAACCCATGTGTGGCTGTGACCTTTTGTGATGCGTGACATCTGAGCACGTGGCGCTGGAACTGTTTTCTAAATCGCGTGGAGAAGCTGCATGATGTGCACTTGTGACGGACATCGTTGCGATGGTTGTTCACGTGGAAACTGTGCCCGCGGATGTGGTCGCGACGGATATGCTGATGACATTCCAATGCAGTTCGGAAAGACTCGTTGCATGTCGTACACCGGTATTGCTTCTGCTGTAGCTCGCTAAGAGAATAGTCGCCATGAGCCTTGATCATGTGCTGACGTAGAACGCGACTCTTGCGGAATACCTTACGGCAGGACCTGCACGGGAATTTCTTGGTGTTGTGGTCAATGCCATGTACAGAACGTTCGTGAGATAATATGTTCGACAGCCACTTGCTCTTGTGGTTGCAGACAGAACAGCTGTACGATTTTTGCTTCACAGAGAATGTGAAGCGGGGTTTGAGGCCGTACTTTTTTAAGTTCCCTGAGAATAGACCTCCAGGATGGCTTGCTAGCTGGGGCTTACCATCTGTTTTAATTGTGACCTGAGCATTATGCTCTTGGATCATGTGAAGTTGCATCGACATCTCACTAGGGAATACAATACTGCATACTGAGCAGGTGCGTAGCTCCAAGGGTGCATATTGGCTGCTTCCCAAGTTGAAAGCCTTCTCCATGGTTGGTGACAAGGCCGTTAGCCCGGCATGATCCTTCAGAATGTGCTGCTTCAACCACTTAGTGCTCTTGAACTTTCGGTTGCAGAGATGGCATGTCTCAGTTTCAACGTTGTTAACGTTGTTGTACCGGTCATTGTCTGGCTTCATCTTTAAGTTTAATGCCTGGGGATACTGCATAAAGTGTTCTTCCGATCTGTTGGTGAACAATTTTGAGTTTTCAAGATTCAGCTTCGGACTCTGTAGGATCTTGTCATGACTCGAATCCATCGGATAGGAAGAATTGCTGGAGGTCTCAATATCCGATGTATTCGGTGACATGTTCTGACTAGCGCATGGTGAAAGGTCTTCTGGCAGGATTCCATGCTTATTTATTTTGTGGGTGCGTAGGAAATACTTATTACACAGTTCTTTATTGCACAATTCGCATGTTACCCGAGCAGAGTTCTGTGGTTCTCTTGGTTTCCCTGAACTACCAACAGAGCCGCTTTTAGATCTTCCACTGAAGCTATTGTTAAACAGACTAGAACTTGACGACAAATTCATGGGCTTCGTCTGTGCATACGGCGACATGTTCGACATAAAGTTTGATGGAAGCAGAGGGGTAGACAGAGCCAAGTGAGGGGCCATCGATGTCATTGAAGCCATCGAAGCCATTGATGCCATCGAAGCCATAGAAACCATCGAAGCCATAGAAACCATTGTTGGGGGCATAGACATAGGTAGAGCCATTGACTGGGACTGGCTCTCAGTTTTTGGCGGAATTCCATGAATATTCTGCTTGTGAGTGCGCAAGAAATATTTGCTGCAGAACTCTTTCTTGCAAATCTCACAATACGCCTCTGGATCCATGCCCATTTTCACCAGTTCCTCATTGGACGGTCGCTCTGCTGACTCGTTCAGACGATCCATTCCGGCTGCTGATCCCGGGCGGGGCATACTGGGCTCCTTATGGTCGGGTTTCAGGTTGAACGTCCTCGCAAAGCTGTTGAAGTCGATTCGGCTGCCAGCAGATGGACTGAAGTCAAGTTTCATCTGTGAACGCTCGCGCTCATTCTGCTGAATTGTTGTGCCAGGCTTAGGCGACTTTTCCTGAGACTGGAGGTCAACCCCATGCACTTTCATCTTATGCACTCGCAAGAAGTATTTATTGCACAGTTCCTTATTGCAAATGTCACATGTCACGCGATCAGCCAGTTTAGCAGCTACCATACTGCCAAACATAGTGGAGAACCCAGCAGCTTCGGTGTTTCTTTCCATTGCAGATATTTCCTCCGCTATCTTAGCACTGATGTGTTTTGGCAGCTCACCATTGTGCAGACGGAAAGCTTCTTCGGCAAGTTCAGCCTCATTGAATGGTTCATTGATCATGCCGTGGGCTTGAATGCGGTGAATTCTGTATGCATATTTGCTTGCAAACTCTTGATTGCACAGATTGCAGTGGGTCATGTAGTCAATCGGCTGACTGACTGGCGTAGTGGCTGCTTTAGGACTAGTATCAGGTTTATTTCCTTCATAATTGTCTTTTGCCTGTTCTTTTTCACTGGAACGGATTGCGTCTGAGGTATTTGCAGTTGCATCAACAGGTTTTGTGGGTAGGCTCATATTCATGGCCCCACCCATGGAGGGAGGCATCATTGGCTCGTCCATGAAAATTCCATGCTTGTTAGCCTTGTGGATCTTCAGGAAGTACTTATTGCAGAATTCTTTGCGACAAATATCGCAGAAGGCTTCTTGGCCGAGGACGCCCATTCCACGCAACAGATCGCTTGTGATTTGACCGTCAGGGGACATGAGGCCCATACGACGAAGGGCTTCATTGGGGTTGGCTCCGTCTGGAATGGGAATCCCAAGGTTGCGAAGAGCCTCTGCCGAAATAGACCCAGAAGAGGACGATGAGGTAGCAGACATGGACATGATTGACGAACCTGGAGAGATTGTCTTGGAATCACTGATGGATGGCAGTGACATTAAGGGGTTGTTCATGGAATAGGCAAGCGGTGAGCTCATTGGCATATGAGGCGGTCGTGACGGCATTGGACCGTGCTGGTTCATCAGAGATCCCGGGATCAGCATTGGTGGCAAGAATGGATTCAACACCATCACCCCAGGCATGTTAGGCATTCCTGGAAGGTTGGCAAGGGAATGAGGTATAAGCGGCAAATCTGAGGAAGAAGAAGTGGTTGGCAGCTTCATTTCAGAGTTTGGTGGTCGACCGCCCCGCTTCCCAGACATGGGGGTGTCGGGTGGAGCAATGCCGTGGACATCATTCTTGTGCTTCTTGAGGTAGTACTTATTGCAAAAATGCTTTTGGCAGATTTCGCAGAAGTCTTCCATGTCCTGCCCGCCATTTTTCTTGTCACCGTTTTCTGAGCCAGTTGTTGAAGAGGAATCAGATTTCGGCTTGGAAGGAGTCAGCATCAGTGGCGACGGAGATGAAGGTGGGGGCTTTACAGACGACCCCTGGCTCAATGGCTGGGATATCGGAGGGCAGTGGTCTGGTGATGAGGCGGGTAAGCTTGTGGGCGTAAGTTGAGGGGTGGGTGGCTTGGCTGGGAAACCATTTGTCTTCAAGGGAGGTAGATGATAATCCAGGCCTATCTTGAATGGTAAGCTGGAGTAGTCCTGAGGTAACACCATACTGGGCGGGAGCGAGTTAATGCTCTGTGGAAATGGAGAGGGACAGTTCTCATATATTCCATGCTTATTAGCTTTATGAGTCTTAAGGAAGTACTTGTTACAAAATTCCTTATCACACAGTTCGCAATAAGCGTCCGGATGGAAAATTCCCGACCGATCCTTTGGTTTTTCACCGTCACCTTGTTCACTGAATTCACCATCCACCATGTCATTCCCGTTCTTATCCACGTTATTTTCACCATCCATAGCATTGTTATTATGTCCATTAGGAATGAAAATGTTCTTCATGGAAAACTCGCTAGCCAGTCTGTGATACGCCGTCGGAAATGACGATGAGTCACGAATTGCCAGATTCATAGGAACCATATCCAAGTCAGTTTTATCAACACGCTCTCGCTCTTCAACATTTTCTGCATATTTATTCTCCTTTTCTTGCTCAAAATCGTTACTGTCCATGCTGTCACCATTTACAAACTCTTCATTCTGCAGAGGTGCTGTGTCTACAGTGGCCATTGGCATATCAGAGTCTTCATACGATACCCGTATAGGCTTGCTCTGTTTTCTCCGAGACGCTTTCATAGACATCAAATCCATCATGAAACCAACGTTTCGTATTGATTTACACAATTAATTGTCCATTCACTTAAGGAGTTTTTGTTTGGTAGATATTCAACAGAAATTGTCTTTACTCAGTTGACATCTTTGGCAACAAACCTGAAAATAGACAAAAAGATCGTTAAATAACTGAAGTTTTCGAAATGGTTTTCAGTTTACAAATGGACCAAATAGAAAAAAAATTCTGACCAAATAAATTAACTTACAACACAGCATAATATTTTTTTACAACATTAAACTGAGCAATATTTATGAATTGTCATGTTAACAATCACTTGTTCAACAAGTCACAATTAATGTGATTTGCTGTCCAGGCATTCTATTCCAGGAAAAGACACTATACTTTAAATGCCTATAGGTTAAATGTTCAAATACCAGTACAAGGGTTGAGGTTAAAACTGTTGTTTCTTCTACACATTCCTGTATAAGATACAATATTTTTGCGCTCAACCCTCGAAAAACACAAAAATATTGATGTTTGGAGTAGCTTTTTTTGCTTTTCAAATATAAGATGCACATACTGAAAACATATTTTTACTACTTTACCATCAATACAATATTCCAGTTTTTACTACTTTACCATCAATACAATATTCCAGTTTTAAGATGATAAACCACATCAATATCATATTAGAGTATAAAACAAAGATAAATGCCATCAACTAGTTATTCCACATTGGTTCATAAAAATTTGTGTACATTCAATGTGACTTAAAATGCATTCATATTTCTAGTAAACTTTGCTATAACAACACTTGACTTTTTATCTGCTGATGTGTTGATAACATTAGAAACATAAAAAACCTTTATAAAATAACATTTTTATCTACATTCATCACATTCAAATGATAATTTTAATGTCATTTTTCTAGTTTAAATTGTTACACATGAATGAAAGACCATTGAGAAATAGTCACCAAGACTATTAAACTTTTCTATTGGTTACGGTTCAACAAGTTTAAACTCATACCATATTATCACTGTAATTCAGAATCATAAAGCATTATGTAAAGCCGAGCTCTTTAAAGTTTTAAAGTTTTCAAGGAAGATATATATACATCAAATAGGAATGATTTATTTATTTTGAAGACTGCACAGAGACAAAAAGAGCTTCCTTTCGTTACAATCTGTTTGACCCTACCACTTTTGGATTTTCTGTCAAATAATAAATATACCTCTTCAGTTTAACAATTTACCAGTAGGAATAAAAATTGAAATAGATGCTTAAAACAAAAAAATCTTGTTAATCTTTTGATTAATCTTTAAACTCTTTATTTCTCGAATGTAACAAAAGCTCACCATGAGCACATTGTGCTCAGGTGAGCTAAAAAAAAAACTATTAAAAAATGAGACTCTTGATTAGTTAATGTTTATTCTAACCGCTCCAGAGATTTCAGTAGCGTTAAAAACCAGGTCATTGGTTATTCCATTACTGATCAATAACTGCATTTTTCTTTGAACAGTCAATCTAATTAAATCTATAGTTATTTAATATTTATTATTCCCAATTATCATGTTTATTTATTACAGCTGCAGTATATACAAACTTTTATTTGATGTTTCAATTAAGTTTTCAATTTTAATGTGAAATTTAACCATAAAATAATGTTTATGAGAATCAGTACACCCCGTAGTTACAAAAGGTGTGACAATGCCTGACTACAGCCGGCTGCTGAGGAGTGCGAGCTAACGCGGGATAACGCGAGATAACGCGAGATCTTGTGCAGTCTTGTTTACGGTGTTTCCATAATCTTTGATAGATATTTATATAAAACAACAAAGACAATATATCCTGATTTGAATAGTTTGTCTTAATATGATGTATTTTGCAAATTTAATTTTATAACATAATGCGTAGAATTTACGAAGGATTGGAAAACAACCGTGTCTGACTGTATCATGTCTAATAATAAACAGTATTGATCATTGACATTTCTTCAAGTGTCTATTGTATTCAGCTTTTCAAACAACACACCACTTTCATAACACTTTGTTTCAAGTACCATAATCTCTTCAATTTATTCACATTAAAGACAAAATCTATAATTACTTTTGTCATCAAAATATACATTATAATATTACTCCAAAATTTCAAACAATAAAAATATTTAATGCAATATAATGTTCACTGTTTTGTAATACAATATCCACGTTAAATGTTAATAAATAAACTGTATAAAATATTCTTCTTAAATATGGTTGTAACTCTAGTATCAATTAAGCACTACAATACTATCCTTCAACCTACCTTCATCCATAAAACACATATAATTTCAACATAATAACTTATTTATCTCTAAAAGGAAAAAGGCATTGCATCACTGTTACTTTACGTTGAACATTAACTTATATTTTAATGGCAGAAAGCCATTTGTGATTTTAATATAGTGTGAAAAGTATTGACACATGTCAAGTTGCTATGGTAACCAACTTTCTCGTAATTTTTATTTTTCAGAACTACAAGCTGCTGGACTGGCTGTATGCTTGACCACATGTCAAGTACAGATGTCAGATTACCAGCAGGGTGCCTGTACACACACTCATGACACCACAAATGAAACAAAGTGCACTTCTTTAACAGACATTAGAGTTTTGAGATGTTTTAGATAAAATAGTCTCAGAGTGCAGCATGCTTCAAACTTGAGTTATGTCATTTTAGTTCTTTCATATTTCCAATTTATTTAAATTAACTATTCTGGTTTTTAACTTGTTCAATGCCAACTTCAATGTGGAATACTTATATCATTGACAATATTAAATTTAATAAGTACAAAATAAATGTTCACTTAATTGAACAAATTTAAGTACAACTTTTAATAATATTAACACAGTAAAGTATCAAAATAAGTTATCTTTTAATTCATATAAATAATAAGAATTTAATTAGTTTCTTATTATAATTGAACAAACTTAAAAATAAACACCAGTAAGTTTTGAGTCATAAAAAGTGTTCTTACATTGTACACACAATCTCCATAATTCCATCCAATGTCCAACAGTTAACAAAATCATATCAACAGCAATTTTTCACAACAAAACCCAGTGAAGACTGCATAAAAACTGAGCACCAAATTTCCAATGTTCTCAGAACTGACCAACCCTAGAGTTTCTAATAATAATCATACATAGAGAGAAAACTACAGCACCAATATCTCTGACTTGGAATGGAAACATGCTTGGTATTGAATTTTAATTGACCATTGCCATGGAAACACACTGACCAGGGAAGATTAGCAATTTTTAGCTCAATTTTCATTACAAGGGAATTATGTTCTATCTGGAACCTATTGGTTGGACTTGGAAGGGGGGGAGCTGTTTACTCATTAACTAACAAACTGTGTCTAGTATCTTCTAGTTACTTGTATTAAATAACACCTAGTTACTTTATACAATGACTTGAAGTACTGTTATTTGTTAAACACCATTTGATGTAAGGTAAGAAATTACTATCAGAAAAGAAAATGAATACCATCAGAAAACTTTCTTATATGAATTATTATTTTAATAAAATGTTGTTCTTGTAAAAAGCGATTTTTTTGGCGAAGTTCATTTTTTAACAAAAAAGGTTTGTCCAGGCAAATACAAAACAAACAACATCCAACAGATACTTTCAACATTACAAGTGATTTAAATTAAAGACACCCGAGACCTAAGGGTATCAATTTTAAATGATTAAATAAAATTCAGCAAAATTGATCTAAATCATTTAACCACATCATTACACAGGCAAACCCGCCTATTCCAGTCCAAACAGGGAACAAATTATACATCATGCTTACAAAAAACACAATCCAATGAGGTTAAATTAGCTATAATGATGGCCACCGATCAATATTTTTTCCAATAGATTCTGTCACTCACTCATGAATTTCAAAATCACTGATAATAGACGCCACATAACAAGACCAAATTAATATCGTCCATTTTCACAGTTTGTCCCCAAGTATTTCTGACATGGTGCGACTTCCAAACAAAGGACGAGAGTGACGATCATTATGCCCGCATTCTCTGGTCAATATCACGAGAAATAGCCGGCACACGCCTTCCTTTTGTTCCCTGATGGTTGGAAATTTAAATTTTCAAACGTTCTTAAGCTTGTGACCAAAAAAATGGTGGACAGTTGTCATATTATGCATTATCTTTTCTTAATTAATTTAATTGTTGAAGCTGCTTTGATGATTTATGACAAAAAAAATAGTTTGGTTATTTTTGAATGTTCACACAGCTTCTAAAGCTCATGAACAAATAAAGAGTGACCTGTCATTGTAATGGTTAGATTTTACATTTAAACAGTTAAATCATGATCACAAATTAATTTAGTTTATTCACATATTAATAGGCAGTTAATAAAATCTAAAGTTTAAGATATACTTGCATTCTTTTGCTCATTAACAAAGTGTTTGTCCACAGACTACACTTGGGCGAAGTCCTAAAGTCTAATAGGACTTGAACTGTTAAAAAATGTATTGTCACAAACAGTAAGGAATTTACATTTTGCATGTTTAAATATCCAGTTTAAAGCAAGCGACTATATTTTCCAATTTAGCCATAGACAAACTTAATAGCTGAAACATTCATTTTGTGTTGGACATTAAACTGATTTTTTCTGTAAAATCAATTTTCTCACTTTGAAGGCAATTTGATTAAACTGACTTGATTCTTTATAAAAAAGAGTTTTAATTGAAAGTTGGCATCTGACTTTTAACAGAGAAAGTTTTTCTATAAGCTACCGAGAAGAAAATTGACATTTATGACACCGATATTTTCTTTTCAATTGTTAAAATATATTAAAAAGTGAAATATTAATGTAAAACAGTCTCATATTCAATGGTCTATTCAATATTCTAGCTGAAAGCGTTCATTTAACATAATTTGAATTTCCTTCAATTACTTTAATTTGCTTTTCTATATAAATCTAGATTATAAAGTGAAATTTATTGGATTGAAATTTGACTTGCTAATCATTAATGCATGAAAAATGTATCTGATTCACAATCTGTATTAGGTTTCACATTAAAATTCACAACTGAATACCACAGATCAAGTTGTGAATAAAAAAGACTTGAAAATCATAGTTTAGCATATATTTTGCAAATACTTTTAAAAACGTGTAATGTAAGCCTTCTTCCACTATAATATTCTTGATACTTATCCAAAATTTAAATTTAAAACATGTACATGTAGTAATAATTTGGGGTCCAATATCATTTATATCACTCTAGGCCAAAAAAAAGCACATACTTTAGATTCTGGACACTGATTATCATTATATAAGGATCCCACTCCATAAAAAGTTTCACAATAAAAGCATAAGCAAAATAAAATAGTGACCCTAAATTAACACCCGTAAGAGTCCCTACTACCAATATACTAACTTATTTTATTAACTAGGTTATGATGTTATAATCATTTTAATCAAATCTCAAAACACATAAACAAATTCTAAATATTTCACGAGTTTTAATTGCTTTAACATGAAATTCTGCAATTAAAACAAATCCCATTTGGAAAGTAAAACATTAACAGGGTCAGCAGCCAGTAAGCATTTTGCATCTGGATTAAATGGCTGCAGGTTCCATGCACTGACCTCAGGTCAATATTTGACTCATCTCTCTTATCCATCAGGCAATATCCATGTAATTACAAGCAGGGCCTGAATCAGAAACTGACCAAAGCCATTACTTGCAGGAGCTTTTAATGGCCGAAATCTTGGAATTCATACAAATTCTTGAAAGTTTGATGCATTGTCCGCAATATTTGTATAATTATATTCTATCAGCCTACTAGGCCTGTGTATTAGCAATGATAATTAACCACATGTGTCGACTGTTTCCAACTAATTTTCAGTATCAACAGTAAGTAAATTCTTTAGCACCAGTCTAACGGACTAAATGCTACCAAAGCTGAGACATTTACCTAAAGTGGAAAAAAACAACTACAACAGAACAATCCCAGATTTTGTAAGTATTTTTTAGTCAAAATTGTGGTTAGTTAAAGGAATCCGTACAATTAATACTACTTAAAATGCTTTTAATTTTTGAGACAACAGTGTCAGATAATGGGAATTTTCATCTAACGAATAAATTTCTTGAATAGTCAAATTATATGGATGAACACCATTTAAATACAAAATTCAAACAGTTTGATAAAACACCAGTTGATGTAATTTGCTTAAATAGATAACATTGTAGCATGCTTTCCTGTCCAAGATTTAACATGACAAGACAAATCCCATTTTGTTGAAACCAAATCCTTTACCAAAGCAACGCAAACAAATCTACATATGAGAACTGCAACAACAACAACAACAACAGTATGTCTGAAGTCGTCAAGAACAACAAAAGAACAATAACAGGCGTAAAAATTGCGTGTCTTAGTAACAAAGCAATTATCCTAGCTCAATTATGCACATGTGACAATGTACCAAAATGTGGCTTTAGTCACTTTCACGTGCAACGGGCTGAGATGAAGAGCTTAATTACAAAACAGAGTGTTACATGGCTAAATAAAGTTCAAGTGGCCATCTTGTTTTCAAGAGGTTTTACATTATAATATGTTCTTGAAACACAACATCAAAAGTTATATTCTTAATTTATGATCTTTTAATATCACTTAAGTTAAGAAAGAAAATGTTTCGGAAAGACAAACTCTTCTCCCAAGATGCAATCTGCCTATTTAATACATGTATAACATTCAAACACATTTGTACATGAATTGCCACAATCATGAAAATACTTAAAAATAACAATGGATGTATATATATATATAATAAGTGATTCATTAATCAAATTGCAATGTTTTAAAAAAGTTTTTTCTCTCTCTTTTATTGCCAATAATCAAATAATGGAAACAAGAAATTCAGGAATGAAAAATAAAAACATACACAGATGTTTATAACTTCTTTTTTGAAAATATTAATTAATGTTTTATGTGTATAAATCTCATTAGTTTTTAATATTTTAATATAAAAAATGCAGTGGATTAAAAATCAAAACAAAAAGTACCTTAATGTTGTTATATTTTCATGCCAGCAGCTGCATATTTAAACCACTTAAATCCAAACTGCCTTTAAACTTTATACAGAATGCAAAAGCTCCCACTGCTGGTTGCAGCATCCCCACAATGAATGCAGCTTTTAAATCCAAGAAAACAATGTATGCAAATTTTAATCATAACACTATTTCTATAGTTTGCTCCTTTTTGTTGGAAATTTAACAAGTTTTACACCGACAACTTTTTTCTTTATTCAGCCAGCACAGTCGACAGATGTGCACTTTTTGCAATCATGAAAACTTGTGCTGCAAATTCTCAAAGCCTTTTACAATGCCAATTGCAAAATTGATGAACAAAAAGAGACCATTAAATGTGTGAATTGAAACGTTTAATACACTTGCCATTTGTATGAACAAATAATTTATCAATTCAGATTTTAAAACTTCTTTCTTCATTTTTTTCCCACTATTAAATTGCATTTGAGAGTAGAAGTTAATTTCTTGAAATATACAGTATTTCTAACAATAATAAAACTCTATTTGAATGTTTCACCTGGTAGATGGTGAAGTCCATCTTATTTGAAATTCATGAAAAAAATTAATTGAAGTTACATTTTTTAAGATGTAAGATATATAATTGTATTTACCTGTTTTTGAAGAAATTCGCATGAATACCTTAATCTCTATTTCACTTATTTAGGAACTTAAAATCCTATAATGAATTCAAAATGCTTTCAAAAAGGGTTTAAATTTTTATGAATTTTAATACATTCGAAAAATGATACACATTTTTCAGCTGGCTAGGTAAACATGAAATTCAAGTTTATGTAAAATATGTGTCGACCATCATATACTGGCAGATGGATAAGTTTTTGTCAAGCATGATAGATTATTATTTTAGAGACCTATTTATTCTACAGTTATCTCCATTTCTTAAAAACTGTATTAATTCAACTACATATTTTTGACAAATATCATAATTATCCTTCATTAATCAAGTTGTGCAAACAGTTATAATTACTTTTAGTATTTCAATTTAAATACCAAAACGTAACTCTCGCAACTGAGAAAATTGTAATGTATGTAGTTAATTTATTACTTAATTTTAACTTATTACTTAATCTTAAAGGGATCTTTTCACGGTTTGGTAAATTGACAAAATTGAAAAAAGTTGTTTCAGATTCTTAAATTTTCGTTTTAGTTATGATATTTGTGAGGAAACACTATTACTGAACATTTACCATAGTCCAATATAGCCATTATATGTATCTTTTGACTATTTGAAAACCTAAAAATTATAAAGCGTTGCAACGCGAAACGATTGAATAATTTGGAGAGTTCTGTTGTTGTTTAAATTTACGAAACTACGAAGATTGCTTATATAAGGTATAAATACTTAAACTGCGTATACTCGGCGGAAGAGCTCAGAGGGCTTATGCGTTTTTACTTCAGACTTACTCCAGGACTCGGGGGGGGTCACTGGTTAGAGCCCTGGTACCAGCTACTTTTTTTTTCCTTTTTTTAATTTTATTCTTGATTTTTTACATGAGCTTTTAAGATCCAATGTTTACATTTATCAATATAAAGCATTTAATGACAAACTTCAAAATATGCCAAAATCTGTGAAAAGGCCCCTTTAAGTACTGAAACTGCAAAAAAGAAACAAAATTATAATATTTTAAAATCAATACACAAACACTACAAACCAACACCAGTTGTCTTAAATGCTCACTAAAGTCTTGTAACATATGTACCTTAATGCCATAAAAATTGCCATAAATAAAATATGAACACTTACTGATAAACAATTCAGCCTATTCCATACCAGAACATAAAACCAGGAGAAATAATTCATAATTCATGGAAAAACAGATGGCTTGATTCAAGCAGTATCAATGTTTATACATTGGTCAGTCCACTGCCTATGAAATATACACTATTTTGAGACTGGCATCCCCATCTGAATTTTCACAGATAATTATTGATATACTAATTGCCCCATCTGGCTGGATAAAATCACAAAGTTTTGTAACACATACCTCAGGTATAACATTCAGTCAGCCTTAGCAATGATTCAATTGAACCATATGGATTAAAATTTGGAATAGCCCAGGGCACTTTAAAGAGAATTTATTATTATTTTTCTGATTTTATCAAATCGAAAACACAGTTACGAAGATCATAATGCTCAAAAGAAGACATTTTTAACTTAATTTGTCAAATTTGAGGGGTAAAGCCATTGGATTAGCACAAATCTGTTAATAAAAACATACCTGGTATTTCTGTGTTTTTATAACTATTTAAATTTAAGTATTTATAAAACTGGGATTAAGCATAAATGAAATCCAAAATAATCTTTTAACAACTGATTTAGACTGAATATTAGGTTTCAAACAATTGTTTGGGATTCAAACATAGAATAATTTATTTTGATTAAAACATACACTCGAACACCAAAAAAGTTTGTATTACCCTTGCAGCTAAGTTGTGTAATTATTCAGTTTCAAGTTCATCAACATTTGAAATGAAACAAAAACAATGACCAAGTTGAAGGTAAACTTTATTTCTTAAGTGAACTTACTCGATTACATATTTGATGTTAATTTTGATTGTTAAATAAAAACAATTCTGAACTTTTTTTGACTGTTGGACTTAAGTATAATTAATTTCTAAGATTTACTTACTACAAATATATCAGTAACATGTATAGTATTGTTCATACTAAAAACATGATGATTATTTTTTTTTTAAAGTGAAATGTAAAAATAACCACAATTAATGGGTGATTTTATGGTTACATTTGCACATCAGATTTTTTATATTATATTTTCTGAATGAACTACAGTTCTCGTTTGGCCAATAAAAGTCGCATTGATAAGATCATACAGAGCAGTTACATATCTCCTTTCCCCACCCACTTCCAAAGCAATGGGAAGTGCTGTCACTTATTAATAACCATCAAACAGATGAATGCTCTGATAGCTCTCCTACTGGGAGGCTGGTTGCCAAGGTGATCTCAAATTTCACACCATTTACTTTTCCAAATTCACCATCAGATCATCAAGAAAATCTTCATAATTTGACCAATGCCCAGCCTCTTGGCATTTCAGTTCTGGTTCTGTACTGACCAGGCATCCTCCAAATTGCATAACACCTTTCAACGAATCATATGGAATCCATTGTCCAGTAATTATTAGTAATGAAACACAGGCCCTTTCCAACAAAAGAAAATTTGTGAAGACCATGTTACTTTTGCAGTGCAGATTATCAGATAACAAAATGCCTAATCAACACTTTGTAAGCTTTGAATGGTTTTGCCACATGGATTATATTTAGGATAATTAGTAACTTAGTTTACATGTTACTAATGGTGAACAATGACACTAAAAGTATTTGGGTTTTGGGAATAATAATTTAAACCATTAATCATTTAAATAATTTAAAATAAAACAAAAACATAAGGACTTGTCTGCACTCATTCATCTGATAGTTTTACAATAAGGAATGTAATAAAATTGTACTTGTATATGTTTTTAATTTACAGATAATTACATAAAATGTTGCCATAAATGCTACATAATCTGTTTATCTTCTGACAAATTGTAAGTACATTTATGTCAATACTGACAAAGAAATTATCTTAAAAGGATACAGATTTAAACAGTTTCATTTTTAGAGTAACATTGAATAAATCAGCAACGCAAATATTGACAATTATTTAATATTATGTAATGAAGAAGGAAACAGTTTGGATTTAAGATTATTTCTTTATTAAAAATTTAACGATTTCTATAAGAAGATTAAATCATGCTTAAGAAAATCTCTATAACAAACAGATTTTTTTAATTATATGAAGTGGATCACAATGTAATTGCTGTACTATTTCTCAGCTCTTGAAATAAACTGAAAATTCTTGAAGTGCACTGAAACATTTCAAATATAAAAAATCGACAGATTAAATGTCAAGATATGTGTCCTTTAATTTTGTAGATAAGTTTTAATTTCACATGAATTATTAATGAGTTTGCATATACACATTCAGACTTTGATTATTCAAAACAATTTTATTTAAAATCTTGTAGTTAATATTCATACACATGCTGAGTTGCTAATAAATTCATGTTTTTAAAATTATTTAGATTTAAGTTATTTTTTTTTTACTTTGTTAACATTTTAACCATAAGCAGAAAATTGCTTGCAGCAAGAAGCAAACAGACTAACAAAAACAAAAGCACCAGTTTTTATTGGTGAGCTGCATGGTTTACAATAATGCCACATCATTTTCTCATTTCCACAGCTCTGATGTGTAAAATGATGTTACGAATGTCCTTTGACTGCTTCTGGTAATTTTATGACCCCTGGTTCTCATTAATAACTCAAATCCAGACTTTTGGAATCTAAGTTGCCTACTGTTAAGACGCCTTTGTGTAAACATTTGAACCGAAATCTATAATTAATTTCATATCGTGGAATTTTTGACACTGCTGCCATTAACTTCAAGAAATTGTGGGGATGAAAAATTCATCTTTCAGACAAAAGAGAGATTTAGAATGTTAAAATAATGATTTAGCCTTCCAGACAAAATGCTCATGTAGATGTGGTGAAGTTATTTATCAATTATGTTCCCATTTTAAAACACAAAATTTAGAAAATTGTCTTCTCTTCTGCTCAGAGGGTGTGTTGTATGAGTCACCTCCCCTAATAAGGAAAATCACTGGAGATGACTGAGTTACTCCCCTTGATCTGTGAATAATTATTGACAAAAGGTATCATAAATTCCAAAGACTTCATGCAGGAAACTTGTCACACATGTTTTTTTACAAAAAAAAGCTTAAAAAGATACAACTTTATTAGTATTTAAGCGTTAGCCTGTGTTTTAATAATAAAGTATAAATATATCAAATTGATCAAGATTTTTGGATTTTTTAATGAGCTTACTTATTTGAACAGTCTTAGATTGACATAAGTATTATTCAAAGAAGAAAGCAATAAATCTCAGTATTAATTGTTCCATAAAATTATGTGTTGGACACTAATAAAATAATGCATATTTTTTAATTATTGCAATTTAAAAGAGTTTTATATCCACATACACGCAGACATGAGAAATTAATGATGTACACAAATTTGTAAATAAATTTAATAAATAATTATCATTATTTAAAAACATAAACGTTCGTTATTTGAGAAAAAATATTTAATACTTGCCTTTGACACAGTCAGCAGATTTAATTTTTTAGTACATTTTCCAAAATATTTCAACTAAAACTGCAGTCAATTTTTGCACAAGTCATTCATTAAATTTGTTTAACAAAAGCTTACATTGAATTCACAATCATTTAAATTATGATATACAGTCAAGTTCCAATAAATCCGCCTACAACATGACACAGCAGAAAGCAGCTGTTAATGCAGCGCGAATAAACTAACAGCTATACTAAAGCTCCCTTTAATAATATCTATCTTTATTTCACAGTGAGTCCACTGTGTGTGACAGTGTGATATTGTTTACTGCTTTAGACAATTGCATGTATAAAATGACCTCTCCGAAAAAAGTTCAATTAACACTGTTATAATTTTGTACAGAATGACAGATGACAATGTCCAATAAGACGGTATCAATCACTTTTGACAACTTTGAAATGTTTTAATGTCCATGCATGCATACTTCAACTTTTGCTCACTCATATATGCCTTTTGATATCTCAATTAATGTTGTCCACACAAAAAATTGATGGCACACAGGAACTTTGTTTATCGGTGATTACAACCCATTTCATTAAATATTTAATGAACTGATATATTTAAGTGTAAATTATAGCTATTAGATACCATCCCCCTTACTCATCAACAAACTATAATTAATTAGTTAATTAAAATCAAGAGATACCAAAAAATTCTGCCTCATGAGTCAGAAATTAGTTATTTTGCCAGTTAAATGAGAAATGTTCTTCAAATTCCATTAAAGCAACATCACTTAATGACAATTTTTATAAATCAAAACAGAATGAATAATTGTAGCCATTTATCATATTAACACCAATTTAAAAAGTTCTAAAATTCAAAGCTCAGTAAAAAAAAGTTCTACATTTAAACTTAAGCTATTTAAAATCCTCCACTAATTTTATTTTTATTGTTGTTTTGAATTCTCTAAAATTTGAATGATTTTAAATTATTAAAATCACAAATACAACGCATACTTTGTAGTCAGATTTTGTAAGGGTAACTTCTGTAACTTTTTTAACACTCAATTAAAATATATAACCAATAAGTCAAGTATTCAAACAGTTATACGAAAAAAGTTAAACATTTTTTAAAGTATGCACTATCAATACAATATCAATATATTATTTATAAATACCTTATACAAAGATTCCAGATGCATTCCGCGTTCTGTCTTAGATTTCAAAACTTTCCAATGTTCATAACGTCGCGTTCATTAGTGGGAAAACGGATAATTTCCAACACTTCAACGCGCCTAATCCGTGCAAAACGTTCACCTTTACTACAGCGATTGTCTTTTCATTTATGACTGAGTATATGTAGCGAACATCCAGCGATACTAGCGACTAACTATTCTCAATTCATTCCAGTTTATGTAGATAACAAATATTCGCTCCTCTGCTACTTTACCAGATGTTTTAATCTATCCAGCTGGCATGCATACATTAAATAATTAAATCTCGCGTAGCTCCGCCTTTTTCGTTCGCACCGCTGTAACTCTGCGAGTGACCACTAAAATTCTATTGGCGTTTTGCGCGTTTAACAAATTTATGCAGTTTGTTATTCAATATGACGTCCGACTTCGCTGCATGAAAGCAATAAGCCGATGTTGTAATAAAAGAAATTAAAAATTAATGGAAAACAATACCGCGTATTTTTCTTTACATCTTGGATGCTGAACAATAGACTATAAATGCGCTAAAATTCAATGTGGCCGATACATTGAATATTTCATTCGGATAGCCTTTAGTAAGTTAGTGACCAGATATTCCAATAACTTTGCTGCCACCAAATTATTGGAAAATGGCAATAGCCCAAGAGGAGTAAAGTATTCGAGCTTGGAGAGAAATAAACACGATTACAAATGTTTCCAAGATACGCATGAATCTACTTTAAATAATTTGAGGATACTTTCTTTCAAAGAATTGCCTGCCCGCGGGGCGCCTTAGAACTGATTTTGATATTTGAATTTTAAACCAACACACCAAAAAGTCTTGTTGGCAGATTGCATTCATTGAACTAAATATATCAGTTTATTATAAATTTAAACTGACATACACTTTGAGAAAAGTCATTTAATATCAATGCAGCGACATTTTCACGTTTTAGAAAAAAAAAGAAAATATATTGATTTTTGGGCACCGTTTCAGTTGTATGTAGATTATATTTAATTGTTAAACAATTTAAAATCAAATGTAGATCTAAATGTTACTAATATTGCGTAAATTGTACATGGTTAACGTTTGGAATGAATTAAAACACCCAACACTACTTAACTTTTTGTGTGTTTTAACTGTGGTGACAGACTAGATGTTCATTAAATAAGATCGATTTACAAAAGCTGAAATAGATCTTTATTAAGTTACTAATTCAGCTGTATTGATAAACGTAAGTGTCTGATTATTGTCATGGTATTTTTAACCGGTTATTCAACGCTAGAATATGGTTTTAACAATAATTTCTTAAACCGAAACTACGCCACCTCCCATAATCCTTCAGAAAATAATCGCGATATTTTTAGCGTAGGTTTGACTGCGTGTGTGATGTGTTTTCGCGAAAAACGTTTACGGATCGATTGAATCGGTTTTGGTAAGTTTCACGTAATTCTACATACGCGTAAATATTTAAACAAGTATTGAATATTGTAGATGATCTCAAATGTGCGCTTACACTGTCTGACTTGACTTCATTTGATGGTGGGATATTATAAGTAATTGATCGATGTTGAAAGAAGCTTACTTAGTTTACAAAGTGAAAGTACAAATTGTGATGCAGTAGTATTCTTAAAAATGTATAAAGACTTTAACGGTGTGTAACCTCGAATAGTTATTCATGTATAATACAGTAACGCAAAAGATTCATAGATAATAAATCGATGCAATTTTCTTCTATAATAAGTAGCTCTATTTCACTTTGAACAAAGAGAAAAACTAACATAAAAACTCAACAGAACAAAGAGTCAGTGAATTTCATATGCTAAATGAATACATTTATTGATTTATATAAAATATATCATCATTTAAGACATACCATTATGTTGTCAATGATCTGATTTTTTTTTAAGTTCATGAACATTCTTAAAGTTTTGAAAGCAGGTTTGAGTTGATGAAACAGAGGCCAAAAAGACACACACATATGTTCACACATTCAATCTTAATAAACATCAAATGAAATAAGTCACACCTTTTGAATTTCATGGACAAAATTAACAAATTAATTTCCACAACTTAAGTTCAGCCCAAGTTGTTTCATGTCAATTTTTTTAATTACCCCTCTATATCAAGTATAACTTTATGTTCAACTCACAATATAAGTTTCAAACAAATGTTTATTTACATGTGTTAATTAGATCAATATATTTAAACTATATATTTTAAAACTTCAAAGTTCATTCTCATTTATTAAATTACTGTAAGTGTTTGAGCACATGGTATGCTGCTTTTTTTTATAATGTGTTACCACCATCTTTTACCTTAGTGTGAGTTGAATACATTTAACAATTGTTGTTGACTTGTGGCATCATACTTAGAATCTTGTGAATAGAAATCTATATCTGCTGAATACATAGGTAACACATTTCAGTCATATTCACCATTATTTTCATACATCCATTAAACTGTAATCTGTAATTAAAAACCAAAACAACACAAAATAAGCCACACAATATTTGTATAGCACATGTGTACAATATATTGCATTACAATGTGCTAATTCTCCTTTGAAGTTGTGAACAAAGAGGCATTGTCAAAACCTGTCATTGTTGATGCTGATGGGTTCAATTATGCTTGTTATTTCTGGTATTGAACATTTCATCATAATGAAATCCAAGCTTGTTTACGTAGATAAAAAGTCAGACCAGATGCCTTAGCTGGTACTTGTCAAATTAAGAGCTGCAATGTCTTAGTGTCACTGGACCCCTTTCCCTCTTGAAATTTAAGTGGTTTAAATAGAACTAGGTCCCATTATAATAGACATCCACTATGGACCTTAGATTTATTACACCAATTTGTTTACATAGGGACCAGCTTACATCTTAGATGCCTAATCAACAGGATTTTAACACATTTAGTGATGGTTTTGATACAGATCTTTATAAGGGCATGTGTAAAAGTTTAAAGAAACAATAGATTCTAACTATCATTAGTTTTGTCAAATGACAATCAACAAAAGGATCTTGTATCTGATGACAAGATTTAACTGTCAACACTCAGTCTCCCGAAGGCATTTTGGTTATGTAATCTTGGTTTTCCATTCATTTGAACTATGCATAAACTGTTGAGTTCTGTCATAGGGGCACCATCTGTGATGTATTTATAATTTCAATACTACAGCCCTACAAATGCTCTATTTATTTGGTGAATTATGCGATGTTATGTGTTAGAAAGGTGTTATGTACGTTAATGTTTGTGGTGGTCTTATTTGTTATTTAGTTGCATTGACAATTTCAGGATATTGATTTTCAAAACACTGTGTCACATGTATCATTAAAGGTTATTTAGAAGTTGTTGTTATCAAAAACAAATAACTTATTTATTTTACACCAGAAAGACAACAGCACAACATTCACATGTAATTATTGAAACAGAGTTAGTAAAAGAAAAAACAAACCTAATCAAATTCAGTGTAATTGATTTGTTCCGGGCATTTTGGGATAAGTTGGATAGTATTGAAAACAACTCCTATTTGTTAGGCATTTTAGAAACTGTTTTTGCTTTAAAGTATTTTTTCTCAAATCATATTGTACTTATTTTATTCAAACAGTAACACCACCATTAAACATTTATTTATGATATTACTGAGTACTTCTGAGAATACCAAACAATCCAAACAAACAAATCAAAGTGATTTAAGTGGTGTACATGCATGTGTTTGCTAGTTCAAACACTCTGATTTGAATGATCATGAAAGGTGTTAGTGCATCAAGTTTCTTTGATAAGTACCACTAACTATGACACTATGCATACAGTGATTAAGTTTCTGCATGTTTTTAGCACACTGTAAACACATGGTCCTATATTTATTTATTTTGTAAACACCAAAACAATAATCAACTGACAGCCAGAAAGGCTTATCACCATACTCTCACAATAGGCAGACAAACCAATAAGCATTTCAACATGGACCATCTATAAACTTCAAAAATCTTTCTGTAACTTGATGAGCAGGATTGGATTAAGATTTTTTTATCAGTTTGCATGGCATGGGTAGCATTTTGATTGGACACTTCACTACTTCATTGAAAACTCATCTGATCACAGATCTTAAGATTCTGATCATAAGATAATATGCATCAACTGGCCCTGAGTCTGGCAGATGGAACCTACCTCTGCTGTTGATTTAATCTTTCCAGATTCCACTGATGCAACTGTGGCTGGTATTTTAATACCCTATTATGCAATATCCTAATTACTTTCATATACTGACCATTAGAAATTGCTCGTTTCCATGGCAACATTTGAGCCAAATGTGCAAGTTTTGGGTAAAGATCAATAAACATTTTTTCTTGCAAATTTATGTCTAATAAGGAAATCTGCAGGATCAGTGTCCAACTTCAGGAAACTTTTTATGACCATGCAATAACGCTAATGGCCCTTAATTTAATTATGCACTTTCATAAATACAGCACAAACTGGTACTGGAAGCTACATGTCCCAAACCAACATGCTGTTCAAAAAGCTACAATTTTGAAATAAGATATGTTTGTAAAGCCATGTATGGAAGTATAATGAAGCTTTCTGCTTTTCAGTTTTTGCTGCAATGTTTTCCTTGAATTGTAAATTAAATCTTGGCAACAGATGTCAGACATCGGGCATTAATTATTTACCAGCCTGTTGTTACACTAATCTATAAGCCTGCTCAATCAAGATTTAATTAACAGATTCAATATTTTAAAGGTGGGCATTGGTTTTCTTTGATTAACTGCAAATGCTGTTGGATGTTAAAGGTGTTGGTTAAGGTTTTTTGATGCAAGAAAAAGGTACAACATTCAGATTTTTTTTATCAGTTTTATGGAAGCTTTTGCAGTAATCAGGGATCTCCTTGGAAAGCTGCAACTCAGGTGGCATCTAAATGAAGTTTTCAGAACCAATCAACACATACTAGTTTACAAATATTCAAATTATATGAAATGTTCTAACATTGTTACTAGTTGTAAATAAATTTAAACAAAAAAACGCAATGAATCTCTTCATTAGAAAGACTTTAAAAGAAGGTTTAGAAATCTTTGGTTAATATCTTTATGAACATTAAGTTCAGGGCCCACACAAGATGTTCCCAACTGAAATAAAAGTTTCTCTGTGTAATTGAGGTTTTTTACAAGTTAAAGAGCTAACATTTATGTTTATTGACTACAAATAGTGCTTTTACTGTCACCTTTTTGTTTACAACAATCTAATAAGTTGTTTGTTTCATAAAACTTATCCAGCTTTGAGCAGTGTCATATGAGAAGTCAGCCTAAAAGGATTAGACCCAACAAAACAGGAAATGTACTTATGTACGCTATCGGAAATAGTTCAAATTGTGAATTTTCGAGAGTCAAGTCTGCCTCTTAAAGTTTACCGTCATTAAATTTTGAAGAAACGTCGTTACATTCCTTCTTAAGGGCCCAAAGTGATAAGAATATACAAATTTATGCTAATTGCTACTTGAGAGCATTATATGATGACCGTGTTTCAAATTCGAAATGAAATTCGCCAGAAGTAGTTTTGCTAAGTGCATCCTGTCTGTCCAAAGATTAAGTTAAAAGTTGTGGTCCGTTAAAATAAAACTTTGATTTTTCTCAAGTTGGCCATCTGCTCAAGTGGGCCTATTTGGCAATTGAATAAATGGAGCTATTGTTTTCGATGTTAAGGCTGAATATTTTGTTGTTTTTAACACCCTTTGAGTAGTGGAGTAGTTTGAACTCTAACACACTGACATTACATGGACAGGATATGTTTGTAATATAAAATTTTAGTGATGCGGTTTTCAAACACTGAAGTTATACAACTAGGATATGTTAGTAATTTTAAAGTTTATTGATGAGGTTTTCCTTACATTCTAGAGTCTTGAATATTTAAGTATTTCAGAGTCACTCGTCTAAACGATAACAAACTATGTCAATTTGTCTTCCTTTTCTTTTGTTTTTTGCAAAAGGGAAAATGCAAGTCATATTGTAAATTGCAAACATCTAAGAAATGCTTATACCAAATTTGTGAAAACCACCAGATATATGATACCTTTTTTTTCAAATTCCTGTCTAGTTGCAAATTACTTCTTTATTTTAAAATAAACATATTGGTCACCTTGAGGAAAACAAATTAAACCAAAGATGTTTAAAATTCAAATTCAACCACATTTTGTATCCGATATCCCATATTGGATGTGATAAATGATTTTTGTGAATAAGATAGTATGAGGATGAGCTAGTTTAGCGTCAAGTTAGAATGGTAACGATGAAACTGATAGGAGTCTGTGAGACTTTTGGACAATAAAAAATTACTTTTTTTTGGTTAATTGATTTATTGTTTTACGATATAGAAGAAGAACTTAAATGCATTTTGTATTGTTGAGATTTAGATCTTGTAGTATAAAGCAACAAGAGTACATTCTTGAAGTGATATGCTTCTTGGTTTGAGTTAAATGCTGACAATTTGGTTGGAGAACATTCCTTCAAAAAAGCCTTGTGCTATTGCGTTATTCCTTGAAATTATTAAGTACATTCTGTGCACACTGAAAGTTTCCCAGATACTGATAGGCCCAGGTCAATGTCCTCTGTCAAGTGAACAAATTCCATGCCACCATGACATAAGCCATACCACAGTGACATTTAACCCTTCACCACTTAGATATGTATTTTTACGCATTTTTAGTCCCATCAATAAATTTAAATTTAATTGACATGACACCTTATCTATGATCGCTCCACCCACTTTATCACGTGGCTCAGCGGGTAGCAAACCTAGACAAGCTAACACCAAAATGGCTTCATTGCCTATATACTGCATGTAGATTAACGCGATATTCCGGATTATTTTTTTATGGACTTTTTGACACAATATGACACTTTTATAAGGGGTTTGTGTCATTTAGTTATTCTGCGAATGCAAAAAAATATATGTTTAAAGAGAACATCAGCTAATTAAAACGGGTTTTTCAGTACATGAATAACGCTCTCAAACGCTTGCGCGCTGATCGAAATCGAACCTGTTATTACGTGTGATGTTGGTATTAGCAATAAATTAACACTTCTTCATCGGCATTTTCCCATGTTATTTACGAAACATTTCCACTCGTGTATTTGACACGAAATAGCGCTTTAAACTGGGATTTCAGTGAAGTTTCACACGCTTTCTGACACCGAGTGTACCAAAATCCCACATGTTATTACGTATAAAAGTGATATTAATAATATTAAACATTGCTTATGGGACATTTATCAATCACTATAATTGAAAGTGCAAGACAGCACAATAAGTTTGGTCATTGTCATATATACAGTAGCGCTGTATGAAGGGGAATTCAGTAAAGCTACCTGTATCAGACGCTGGCGCAGGTACCATCTTCTCCCAAAGTCGGCATTTATTGGTTATATCAGTAATAATAAATCTTATCATGTGGCATTTATCGATTCGATTCTATTAAAATAGAAACATATAATCGTTTTCACTTGTTTCTGACACACACAAAACTCAATTTATAACGTGGATTTCGTTAAGTTACGCAAAGTTGGTACCAATCTTCTCTATTATTCTACGAGCACACGTGATATAATTCATACTTAATAATGCGTAGGTATTTCTAACATAACATTTCCAGTTTTTTAAATAAATAAATGCTCCATAAGGGTGATCTCGGTAATTCTACACATTGAAGCTTCCACTTGCTCTTGTCAAGACCGCATTTCCGCGTTTAAATGGTATATATTTAATTAATCTAACTTATGGATACCGAATGTCTGAGTTACATAAAACCTATTTACACCGTTTTTGCCTTATTTCATTTCCGCTTTTTTTTCTCGAACAAATCAAACGAAACTCGTTGAAAAAAATGAGAACTAGGCATTCGATCTCAAAGGTGGATTAAAAGCGTTCATTGGTAACATCACATGTCTGCACATGTGTAGATACTGTTATAAATATAATATTTCACGTGTCACCTTCTAATAACATGTATAATGGCAATAAAGTGCATTACTATCAGAGTAATAAAACACAGCACAAATTAGGCTTCATGCTGGGTTTTATTTTTCTTTAAGTAATGCAGATGAACCTCGCTTCTGTATATTAATGACCTAGTAACTGATAAAACTATTTAAAAAAAAAGCGAAATATTATGTGATAATCAGATCGATAACATAATCTATTTAAATCTGCTAGTATATCCGATAAAAATATATTATAATTGTCTTGGACAGTGTTGACGTTCAGTTGTTCGTGGTGACGACCGCATGCATTTATACATCTCTTACACTTCTCAAGATCTCTTTTCGGCTTTGGAAACGATATAAATTAAATGTCACCAACTAATCTCACAGGATATCGATTGTCCGAGTTACATAGTCCCCATCGACACCGTTTAACCATTTTTAATCTACTTTTTTAAAGAGGAAAACAAAAGAAACTCGCTAAAGTGAAAGTGAACCTATAAATAGCTTGTCTAGAAAATGGTGGACAGTTCGTTGCTAACTAACGTGCCCGATTTATCGATCGCTGATTGGTAGATCAGTTCTTAGATAAAAACTTGATTGACAGGCGGCATCATGTCAATTAATGACCTTTCATAAAGATTCAAGTTTTAAAGGCTTGACATTTCCAACTCTTATAATAGATACTGATGAGCAGCAAACAGAATAAAACTTGAACAGACTGCGAGTTTCTCACAGGCTATTCTGGTTTTATGCTGTTTGCACATAGCCATTTTCACTTTGCCTCTGAGTGGGAAAGGGTTAAAGTAACTGCCCCACTGGAATAGTGTGAGCTCTTTTACTATATTATGCATTCTGTGCTACAGGTACAGAACAGTCCATGCATTTTCCCCAATTTCCCTTGCTACTCCGCGGGCATGCTTATGGAGGGAGATTAAGAACGTCCCGCGATACGCTGAGTTTGCATGATTTGCGTCTCCAATTTACCGGAAATGCCCATGCTTTTCCCAAGGAAAAATCACACGATGTACACTAATTCTTATTTTCTCACGTTTTTCACGAAATGCACGTGGACTGTTAATCTTTTGCTAGAAAATTACAAAATTGTCAGAAAAGTATAGTGCTATGCAACCCATGCTCCTAATCATAATGACGCTTCCTATTTTGAATGCTTAATTAAGCTTTCCAATGCCCCGGATTATTGGATTGTGCAATCGTAAAATGTCGGCCATTTTCGGTCCGATTTGGTGGTTTTATTGTCTTTAAATATTTTTTCTCCATTTTTGCATTTAAAGAATAGCCTGCGCGCTATACACGGGAGCACGCTATACGTGGAAACCTACGGTATCTAAGGTGATAGTTCTTCAGGTAGATTCAAATATATTATGTAAACTCAGGTACACCTACAACACTCATTATCAGGTTAGTTCTGGATAATTGCTTATCGATGAAGGATAATTGTTTATCAATGGGTATCTGACACTTTGGTATTGAATGGTCATTGTTACAGAACTGTTCATCAGGGTAACCGAGGATTCAGGGTAACCGAGGATTCAGGTTAACCTGAGAGTTCGGGTACGGGGTTAAGTATATAAACCTGAAGTTATATTGAAGAGGGGATTTTTTTGGGAAGGGATGTTTTTGTTGTCTGTGGAGCTTTTAGAATGTATCTAAACTTAACATATTCCTGACATGGTGTATATATGTTAAATGTCAAATGTTTGACTTCTGTTAGAAATGCTGAAATAAAATGTGTGTATATAATGTAAATAAACTGTAGTGGTAGAAACAAATGACTTATTTAATTTCTACTAGCTCGGCTAGTGTACAAGTTACATGGAAATTTGTCCAAATGGACTGGTGGCAGCATCTGTAAATAAGACCACAGGTTCTTGACTAAATTAAAATTTAGTTGAGTTAATTTGCGCAAGGTTTAGCTTCGAGTTGCTTATTAAAAATTATTTTCAGTATGAGGCTATGCAATTACTGAATAAAAGTGAATAAGTGTTATTTTGCTCCCTTATGAACAGGTGTTGTTTATTTGAATCTTTGACAATAAATAGGAAAATTATCATATCGAGAATTTGTGAACAAGTTCCTTTAATTAAGCAAGTTATAAGTCATAATATTAATTTGTGCTATGCCTTTGTTCTTTAAATGGTCAATTAAAGGGCATGAAATGTAATGAGTCTTCACAAAGTTACTAACCTGGCTTTTACCTCATATAAATAACAGCCACATAGGTGTTTTTTTCCTTGAAAAAAATAATTAATATCATTAGCACATTAATTAAAAATGTTTTATGTGAAACATCAACTTTAAAGTAGTGCCAACTGCCGTGAACCAGCTATTTGGAATACAAGTTTCCTGGAGGTAACAATGACCTGAATTCAACCTGTGAACCTAAAAAATCCGTTTAACTAAACAGTGTTAAGCTTGATCATTTGATGAGAGTTATTTTCAAGTTTTAATGACTCCAGTAAGTCCTTGAATTGTTCTTGGAAAAGTTAACTCTTTCGGTGCGGGAACCGAATTTTGAAGGCCTTTGCAAACAGTTTGGATCCAGATGAGATGCCACAGAACGTGGAGTCTCATCTGGATCCAAACTGTTTGCTATTCTGATAGTATTTTTTGAAAAAAAATTGAAGAAATGCTAATTGTAGAAATTCAGCAGACGACATTTTAGCAGACAATAAATTTCCCAGCATGCAAAGGGTTAACTGGAGGCTTATACCAGACTTTGGTAGTACGGCCACTGGCTCATAGACTGTTTGAAGCATTAATAGCAAATGTTCTTAGTTTAATGAGGTAAAACATCAAAATTAAATTAATGAGTTAAACATTTGTTGTTGGAATTCTTTTTAAGTGATTACATGGTTTTAATGGAAGTGTTTTTCTTGCGCGGGGCAAGGCATTAACTTTTATTCACTGTAAACTCTCTTCACGTTGAAAAGCGGTTTTTAATTTGAATTTTATGAAAATTGTAATGGGGATCGGTCCTTTGAAATCCTTGCTTAATATTCATTATGAAGTTGTTTAGATAGCAAGTATTAGTACTTATGCATCTGATGCTTATGTGAAATGGCATTTAAACATTTTTTATGTAAGATATTGAAGATTTGCTACAACATTTGCTCAAATTATACAAATTAAGCTTGATGGTAAATTTGGTTTTAATTATTTTTACAATTGCACTACATTATTTTATAAGGACCAGTTTAAAATCAAGCTATTAAACAGGCTGGGACTTCTTCAAAGAATTTTATAATTATTATGATTACATTAAAAACAAAATCTATAAGAAATTGCATTTTTTTTATTGATTCAATGTATGGTCATACACTGTAACTCCAATATAACGCGGATGACGGGGTCCAAGCAACGCAACAGCGTTATAAACGGACAGCGTTATAAGTTTTGAGCTTATTTATTTATATTATTATTGTCATGCTGTGTTGTCATCCGCAAATACATGCATATAAATCGAATCGAACGATAACAGTATATATACCGCTGTTCTAATGTGCACATTTGTCCGATAATCCAATATAATTACAACATCACTTACGAAAAAATAATGTTAAACATTTATTACAAGAAATATGTTTACGAATTTCGTAAACAAATTCATATGCCTACGCCATTTTTCAGAAAAATAGTACAGTGCATTATGGGACACAGCTTTCATTGGACTAGCGAATTTAAATTTAGATTGAATGCAATACGATACATGTACAAAGTAATGTTTTATTGCGTCATACGCAGCATGTAAAAAACATGCTTTCCGTGGACTTTCTGATAACGGGCAAAAATTTAAGTGAATCTCTGTTAACAATTACACTGCGTTAGCATGTAAATAAATCGTCATGATTTTTTAATTTACTTTTCGTATACGTACTGAAACATTAAACATACACAAAGAACTTTTTATGTATCAAGCTTGTATAGCATATAATAAACGTTAAACATACACAAAGAACTTTTTATGTATCAAGCTTGTATAGCATATAATAAACGCTAACACACTTACACAGCCAAAGTCTATACAATGAAATACAATACACGATAAATATAAAACATAAAGAGGTAATTGTTTTAAATAACTTTAATTTGATAATTATTACGCTTGCACTTACCTTATTGAAATTAGCGCACCAAACCGCTCTGATAGGGAATACATGTAATAAACACGGACTCACAAGTTTTCACACCTTTATTGACATTACACAACAGATTAACACCAATGTCTGTCGAGTGTCGTTTAACCTCTAATCGATTAAAATCAGTTAAACGGACGGATAAAGCAATCAAGCTGTGATTGCCGGATTCTTTGAATTTTCTGAAAATACAAGTAGTTTCATAACATGGATTTGAATCAGAAATGGAAGGTTGGAGAAAAAACGGGATCCAAGCACCCCCCGCGTTATATTGGACTCAGCGTTATAACGGACCGCACTATATTGGAGTTACAGTGTATTTAATGCCCCTTGAAAATGAATTTGAATAAAATATATGAGCAAAAAATAGCAGCTTCACAAAAGTTTCTTTTCTGTTAAGGGTTGTTCATGAAAATAATTAAGTAACTTTTGATAAACGATGTAAGATAAATATTAAAAGCAGTATTATTCAATAGGCTTTTCAACTTATGACATTTAAAAAAGGTTATTTGTCAAATTTTATTTTGAATTCCACCAGAAAACAAAAAAGGTATTTTATTCAAATAAAATGTATGGTATTAAGTAAATTAGAGGCTTTATTTTGTCAATGCAGCTGTTAAGCATACAAGTACAAACACACAAACTGTAGGTTTAAAATGACATTGAAATCTGATAACACTTGAACAATGCACATATTTGAGATACAATTTAAATGAGTTTGAACAGCTATGGCCATTTGTCATAACATAATCTATAAATATAAAACATAAATTTTGCATTTCAACATTTTCCAATGGCTTAGGGACATGTTATGTTTAGAATTAATGGTGAAACAGAAACTTAATTCCAAACTGTTGCATTCCTGAAAATCGACACTGTATCATGTGGCGTGTTATTGAGAACTATAAATAAAGAATTAAAGTAAATATGGTTGGAACACTCACAATCTGTTACTGAAGTATTGAACAAGGTCATAAATCTCAAGTTGAACAAATTTAAAACCCTTTGCATGCTGGGAAATTTGTCGTCGGCTAAAATGTTGTCTGCTGAATTTCTAAAATTAGCATTTTCTTCGATTTTTTTCAAAGAATACTATCAGAGAATATAGCAAACAGTTTGGATCCTGATGAGATGCCACGTTTTGTGGCGTCTCATCTGGATCCAAACTGTTTGCAAAGGCCTTCAAAATTCGGCTCAAGCACTGAAAGAGTTAAGAGAAATTTAATATTCTCTGAGCTAAGTATCTAAATGCTCCAGTGCTTGTGGTTAAAAATTGGATAGGGTTAATAATTTTTGGATATCAAGCATTTAATGATATGAATCCATAAAACATGTGACTTTTGTATTGGTCCAAGTACTGCTCATTGTGGCAGTACAATAGCTCTGAAATTGCGTTATTTAACCCATTTATGCCTAGCGTCTAGAAAAAAAGGCCTTGGCAAACAGCGTAGACCCAGATGAGATGCCGCATGATGCGGCGTCTCATCAGGGTCTGCGCTGTTTGCTTCTGTAAGAAATATTCTAAATATAGAAATAAATGTACTAGACATACCTAATTTTGGAAATAAATTGATCCAATTTAGAAGGATGGGAGAGTCCACTAGGCATAAATGGGTTAAGATTTAAGAAATCAGCACACAGCTTTAACATTTCATAGATGATAATACAAGTCTTTTTTTTCTTGTGCAAGTCTAAGTGCCGGCTTTAAATTATTTCTGGTGTCTATCAATTAACATTGTTTACTTATATGAGTAAAGCAGTATATTATGCTTTAAACCCTTTCTAAAAGTCAAACTGTTGGCATCAAATATACTTCAAATTTGTCTTGAAGTCCTGAGGTCTGTAATTCAATTTTGTTTCTAGAAATTGAGTCATGTACAGTGTATGTCAAATTCTGCTAGAAATGCAGCCCTTGTAGTCAAAGTCTTCATGAAGTCTAGTTAAGAAGTCAAATACTTCTAGAAGTCAAGTTCTGTACGACAATTAGTTTTCTTGAAGTCAAGTCAATTATATGTCCAATTCTCCTAGAAGCCTGTATTCAACAAACAATTATTAGACCTACAACTAAGAACAAACCATAATCTTTAAATTATATTTTACAATAATTGCTTACATTTTGAGTCTGACTTGGTATTAACAACCTCTAATTACTGTATGCTTCATTAAAAACCTTTTGGTAACATAAGTACCAGTGGTTACCTGCATAAATGTGCCAGTGGTAGCCTGCAAAAATGTGCCTGTGGTGGCTTGCATAAATGTGCCTGTGGTGGCTTGCATAAATGTGCCAGTGGTGGCCTGTGTAAATGTGCCAGTGGTAGCCTGCATACATGTGCCAGTGGTATCCTGCATACATGTGCCAGTGGTAGCCTGCATACATGTGCCAGTGGTAGCCTGCATAAATGTGCCAGTGGTGGCCTGCATAAATGTGCTAGTGGTAGCCTGCATAAATGTGCTTGTGGTAGCCTGCATGTATGTGCCAGTGATAGTCTGCATATATGTGCCAGTGGTAGCCAACATATATTTTTCAGTGGTAGCCTGCATAAATGTGCCTGTGGTAGCCTGCATAAATGTGCCAGTGGTAGCCTGCATGTATGTGCCAGTGGTAGCATGCATATATTTGCCAGTGGTAGCCTGCATAAATGTGCCTGTGGTAGCCTGCATGTATGTGCCAGTGGTAGCCTGCATACATGTGCCAGTGGTAGCCTTCATAAATGTGCCAGTGGTAGCCTTCATAAATGTGTCAGTGGTAGCCTGCATAAATGTGCAAGTGGTAACCTGCAAAAATGTGCCAGTGGTGGCCTGTGTAAATGTGCCAGTGGTAGCCTGCAAGTATGTGCCATTGGTAGCCTGCATACATGTGCCAGTGGTGGCCTGCATAAATGTGCCTGTGGTAGCCTGCATAAATGTGCCTGTGGTAGCCTGTATGCTGTTCCAGTGATAGTCTGCATATATGTGCCAGTGGTAGCCTGCATATATTTGCCAGTGGCAGCCTGCATAAATGTGCCTGTGGTAGCCTGCATAAATGTGCCAGTGGTAGCCTGCATGTATGTGCCAGTGGTAGCCTGCATAAATGTGCCAGTGGTAGCCTGCATAAATGTGCCAGTGGTAGCCTGCATAAATGTGCCAGTGGTAGCCTGCATAAATGTGCCAGTGGTAGCCTGCATAAATGTGCCTGTGGTGGCTTGCATAAATGTGTAAGTGGTAACCTGCACAAATGTGCCAGTGGTGGCCTGCATAAATGTGCCAGTGGTGGTCTGCATAAATGTACCAGTGGAAGCCTGCATGTATGTGCCAGTGTTAGCCTGCATACATGTTCCAGTGGTAGCCTGCATACATGTGCCAGTGGTGGCCTGCATAAGTGTGCCTGCATAAATGTGCCAGTGGTAGCCTGCATAAATGTGCCAGTGGTGGCCTGCATAAATGTGCCTGTGGTGGCCTGCATAAATGTACCAGTGGTAGCCTGCATGTATGTGCCAGTGGTAGCCTGCATACATGTGCCAGTGGTAGCCTGCATACTTGTGCCAGTGGTGGCCTGCATAAATGTGCCTGTGGTAGCCTTCATAAATGTGTCAGTGGTAGCCTGCATAAATGTGCCAGTGGTAGCCTGCATACATGTGCCAGTGGTAGCCTGCATAAATGTGCCAGTGGTAGCCTGCATACATGTGCCATTGGTAGCCTGCATACATGTGCCAGTAGTAACCTGCAAAAATGTGCCTGTGGTAGCCTGAATACATGTGCCAGTGGTAGCCTGCATGTATGTACCAATGGTGGCCTGTGTGAATGTGCCAGTGGTAGCCTGCATACATGTACCAGTGGTAGCCTGCATACATGTACCAGTGGTGGCCTGTGTAAATGTGCCAGTGGTAGCCTGCATACATGTACCAGTGGTAGCCTGCATACATGTACCAGTGGTGGCCTGTGTAAATGTGCCAGTGGTAGCCTGCATACATGTGCCAGTGGAAGCCTGCATACATGTAATAGTGGTAGCCTGTGTAAATGTGCCAGTGGTAGCCTGCATATATGTGCCAGTGGTAGCCTGCATAAATGTGCCAGTGGTAGCCTGCATAAATGTGCCAGTGGTAGCCTGCATACATGTGCCAGTGGTAGCCTGCATACATGTGCCAGTGGTAGCCTTCATAAATGTGCCAGTGGTAGCCTGCATACATGTGCCAGTGGTTGCATGCATACATGTGTCAGTGGTAGCCAGCATAAATGTGCCAGTGGTAGCCTGCATATAATATTGTGCCAGTGATAGTCTGCATATATGTGCCAATGGTAGCCTGCATGTATGTGCCAGTGGTAGCCTGCATGTATGTGCCAGTGGTAGCCTGCATGTTTGTGCCAGTGGTAGCCTGCATAAATGTGCCAGTGGTAGCCTGCATAAATGTGTCAGTGGTAGCCTGCATATAATATTGTGCCAGTGATAGTCTGCATATATGTGCCAATGGTAGCCTGCATAAATGCAAAACCTTTGGCACATTTCTTGGGTCTAAGTCTATTCTTTATTCTTAAGTCAAAGAGTGGGTTGGCTAATACTGGGCTCTGGAAGTCAAATTTTGCTATTAGTCCAACAATTTATTATTAGTCAAATTGTTCTAAAGGTCTAGTTCTGTAGGTCAAAATTTTCTTAAAGTCCAGTTCTTTACATTACATTTTTGAAGTCCAGAATCTGCAGTTTTAACACTGCTTGAAAACCAACACTGCTGTGCATGTGGACATTTGCTAGATGTATTAGCCATCTGTGTTACAGTGTATATTACATTCTACAGGGAGTAGCTGACCATTTACTAGTATATAAAAAAAAATAAAAAATGAAAACAGGAACAAAAGACACTTTTTTATGTTTTTAATCCTAACATACCATGTTATGGGTTTAAAATAATTAATAAATGCTTATAGCCAGACCATAAACTTCATCTCCAACAAAAACAGGTTGTTTCATCTTCGTTTAAAAATTTTCAACCACCACTTTGAATCAAACGAAACATACATATTTTAATTACAGCTCTTTTGTTGCTCATCTCTGCCTCATGATGCCCTTTAACGCTGTAAAAACTTCAGTAGTTTTTAATGCAGAATGTTTATGAGACAAAAACATTAATAGGGCAATAATACTTGGATACATGAATAAAAACAATGACATGTATATATTTGAGATGTTTTGAAACTTGCTGTACTCATTTCACTTCAAAGACATTGAAGTATCTACACTATAAAATATTTACAATTACTTATACAATTCTTTATTAATGCAACAACGTTGACCCAATACCTGAGGTTGTAACACATAGGTTTCACATACAGACAAATCATTGACAGCATTTTCTGCTTTTATGGTATTTTTTGAAGTCTGCACAAATCCAGTTGAGTGGAAATTGTCTTCCCTGGTTACCCTATGCAGACTGCACAGGCTAATCAGTGACAACCCTTTACCCAAAATGCATTAAGCCCTGTTTTAACAGAGTGTGGCTCATTTGTATTTAGTGCATCAGGTTTCTATCCCATTTGCAATCACTCCAAGACCAATGGTTGGTTATGGTGTATAATACAAGTACCGGAGATTCACATTTCCAGTGGTGACCGTGGGTCTTTGAGTGTAGCAGTATTATATTGCACTTCGGTTTAATTAAAAATTTAAATGTGAAGTAAGTAGGTAAGGGTCTACAAAGTGCTCAAACCTAATACCTTTGGTTATGAAGCCATTTGGCACCAAGTTGTTGCAGCAACAGTTTGAGATCCCATTTCAGCTACCAGAGCTCCAGATAAGGGCCGTACAGCCGTAAATACGCCTTTTTCATGAAGATTTACGCATTTATTTTTATAAACTGGACGTACAATTACGACATTAATATCCATTTTATGCATTTACAAAAAAAATCTGGCCGTACCGATATGTCTGCGTCAGCGCGGCGTGATTTGTTGGTCTCTAACCTAACGGCGCTTTTCGTTAATTTAAATTACCGAAAAGTTGTAGACTGGGTTCATATAGTATTGTCTATTCTGTCGCGTGATTTCCTGTAACTTGTAAATCCGTCAAAAACAATACGTCTGCACGCAATGGAATGCCGGCTTAACCGAAAGCGGTTCAAAACAACACTTTGTTGTCATATAATGACTACATACGGTGTCGTCTAACCATCCTGACATTAAATCTGTAAACCCAGAAAAAGACATTGTCGCACCGATATTAAACGATTTAAGCATCGGTGGCTTAAAAGGTTAGAAAACACGATGGGAAACGGATGAGGCAGTGAAATAAGTGTTCATTTACTTAGCTTACTAGTTGGCTTGTGTTTTCTTGTCAAGAAAAATGAAGAAATAGTATTAGTCATGAGTTTTAATGTGTAGTTGTATTTGCATCATAACTCAGAATGGAAAACCTAATACAGTAACTGTTTAAGAAGCTACATATATTTATTATAATTGCTGCAAATGTTTCTGTAAAGTCAGTTATACACCCTTCAATATCCAAGAACACGGGTAGTACAGTACTACCTGTATTTTTGGATATGGTAGTACAGGTTCTAATTGATTTTAAGTGTTACTCCTTTTCTTTCTGTCAGTGGCAGTACTGTTACTAATTTCACATGCAACCATCTGGTCATGCACTCCTAAAGATAAATTTGTCTGATTAAGCACTGGGTTCTCTTCCTAAGTTTGACCCTTTTCTAAAAAGTGTATTGAGTCCTCATGGAATGGAGTGGTATTGGCACCATATTGTTTTCTGCCTTGAATGTGCTTTAAATGCGCATTGAATACAGTTTATATATGCAGAAAAAATTCTGTATCTCTATATTTTTCTTTGCCTTAATTCCCTTTTTTTTTATCTCTATATTTTTCTTTGCATTTATTCTCTCAAATGCATTAAAAGTGTGTTCCTCCTTTTGAAAAATACACTATCATTATATGCTTACATGAATTTTAAGTTTATTTTCAAGTTTATTAATACACTTTATTAGAAATTCTGAAAAAGTAGAGAAAATATACACAATTGTATTTAATGCGCACTTAGTGGCAATATGGCTGTGTTTAATGCATAATGATTACACTTTTTTGAGGAGGGTGATTAATGAGTACTTAAGCCTTAACCTTACTGCCTAATGTATTGTACTTTTGACATTAAAACAAGGTGCAGAATAATAGGTGCTTCATGTTTGGCACAGAAATGCTCTGGTGCTTTACTTCTTGAAAGGGGTGGCTTCTGTACATTGACCATGGACAAGAAATGAATAAAAGATAAATTTAAGAATTGTCTCTTTGTGATTTACACAATTTTAGTGTGGATAGCCATAGATATGACGTTGAACTACAGTTCATGGATAAATTCTTAAACCATGAATACTGTTATCGGATTTACAAATTGTGATTTTTTTATTTATTTTGAGAAGCAAAAGAATAAATAGTTTATTTATTAAAGTTATATTCACTTTTATTATATTATAGTTCTTATTTATCGGAATATTTTGTTATAGTGTACAATCTATGATCATTTAATAATCTCAAATTATATGGTATCTCTCTCGTTAGTATTTTAATCTACACAATTAAAAAGTCATCAAACATGGATGCTTAGAAAGATAACTGCATTAGAGGTTCTTAAAACAATCCCTTGGTTTTTGATTTCATTAATGCTTTTGATAAAACACATAGATATTCTCCCTGTTCACACACCCGCTAATTAAAGTGAAATTTTACATGCGGGCGCTCCCACTAAGTTTTGAAAGGTCGAGTGTGAAGTGAAAAGAAGTTTAGAATGTGTTTTTGTGTGCATGTTTTTCGTAATTTTAACGAGCAATCGAGCAGCTGAGGTTGTAAAATAAAAGGGGAAAGAAAGAGAATGCATAGAACAGGACTTCCAGTGATAGGGGTAAAGTGTTAGAGGTGTCTAAAACTCTGGGTATGGCCCTTTCATGTTGTAACTGTAGATGACCGGCTGAGATGGTCTAAATGTCCTGTATAATATATTTGCAGTGCTCTGTGTAAAGAGGGTTTAATGTTTGTGTGTAAAGTGTCGTCCCAGATTAGCCTGTGAAGTCCGCACAGGCTTATCAGGTATGAGACTTTCCTTCTAAACTGGATTTTTGCTAAGAAAAGACTCGGAAAGTATCGTACCTGATTAGCCTGTGCGGACTGCACAGGCTAATCTGGGACGACACTTTAGGCACATGAATTTAAAAACCCTATTTTACAGAGCAGGGCCCATATATTTTAGTTTTGTTTGAAAGCGAAAATCAATAATTAAGCTCACTTATCATGGAAAACCCGACAAATATAAGAATTTGTGCTGTAATTTAGAAATAGTTTCTTTCCGGCCATTCAAAGAATAAATTTGATTATTATTTTATATAAGAATGATATTGAACTCAAATCAAAACTTGTGGTTTCATTTCGTTTTGATTATTTTATTTTCTGACACTTTATTTTGTATGTGCTGAAAATCCCCAGTACAAAAAGTAATTTAAAACATATGCTATTATACTATTAGTTCTAAATCTGCTATCATGTTTGTGATAAAATATAAGATAATTGCTAAATGATTAAATATTAATTAATATTTTATTGATTATGGATGGGTTTGTCATTTTTTATCTGGCTTAATTGTATGTTAAATTTAATAGGTTGATGTTGGCCCGCACATAGGACAATTCTGGCATCTGTTCCATGCTGAGAGAAGACCTATTGCTCTTCTTTTGAAGTGCAATCAAATCAATAATTTCAATAACTGATGTTTCAAAGGTAATCTGTATTTGAAAGAAAAATCTGTCAATTTCACATTGAAATTTCTTGCAATTTTCAATACATTTGTCAAAACAAATCTCTAAGAAGCAACATTTGTAGAGTTTTTGTATTGTATAGTTCCTTCATCATTGTTTAATGGTGCAGATTATGTGTGATTTTGTTGAAAATATTAAAAAATTTAAACTGTGAAAAAAGACAGGTGGTAGCATTTACAGTTTTACAACCTGTGACAAAGAGGGTAGTTGTTACATTCAACAAGGCACTTGTATTGTTGCATTGGGTAATGATGACCAATAATTGCAAATACAAAGGGTAGAGGCCAGCACATTGGTGTTGTGGACCATTGTCCAGTCTTGGACATCTGCTGACCTGACGTCAATGCTGTGAATAGGATGGGTGGGGTAGGTTTGTTATTGGCCAAAGGTGTCAGCATAGTAAAGTGGGTGATGAATAACCACAGTGCTTAAATCTTTATACATATTTTTTGTTTAGGTGAAGGAGCATTCAAATTTAAAATGACACCACTTAGTTGAAAGATATTGATCGTTCAGAAAACATGTGCTCTTTGTAAACTCCAGCTGCACTGGAAAAAATTCTTCGAAAATAAATAATTCACAAGAAACAATGTATGTAGTTCTGTATTTTTACAAATTTAACTTAAACATGCTTTAAATTTCCAATACACTTCCAGTATGCTGAAGTAAAGAAAAACACACATCTTGAGTCACATTGTACAGTCCTTTTCGTCTGAACCTCCAAAGTGTACCTCAAGTCATCAAAGATTTTTATAATTTTGAATTTGCTTGTACTAATATGTCAAACAATTTCTGATGTGTTAATGTTACATTTTTCTATTTATGAATTACAAAAATTGAATTCAGGATTTCTGTTCAGTTTTATATACTATTTGTCTGATGAAAAAGCAGTTGATTAACTTATTGATTATGATATTAAATAAAAAATAATTATATACTTTTTGATTTTGCGTCCTTGATTGGTCCATGAATAATAAAAATCATTTTTTATGTAGGATTTGAACCTTTAATGCGTAAAGACGTAGTGGTTTATAGCTGTGACTAAAGTTATAAAGTTTTAAAGTTAATTACATATCCATGAGCATCATATTTATTATGTATGAATGTTAAAAACACACGTTTAAAGTACTAAAGAGGTAAATAAAAAATGAGGTCCATGATTTCACCAAGCTATTGATCCGAATACTAAAGATCATTTTGAAAGACAAGAAGAACATTAATTCATATCTTAACTGATTCATTCTCTCTTTATTTACAACAGCAATAAAGTTTTTGGGTAATTAGTACTTGAAACATAGCCTTACGGGATGGAATTTAAAAAAAGCAGCTGTAAACATCGGACGCATATAAATATCTTGGCAATTAAAGCAGTATATTTAACATAATCTTTAGCCGCTAGGTTTAAATTCATCCGCATTGCCTTTATCATTTTTTCAAATCGTTCTGTTTGAGGCACATTAAGGTGGAAAACCACTTTCAAAAGTATTAAATATATGATAAAATGAACCTCAAGGGTGTATTCAAGAAGCTTGAATTCAACATAAAATATTAAATTATGATAAAAAGCTTTTGCTGGTATTTTCAAATAATGGCTTTATAGATGCTATCATCCATTTGTAAATTCTATATGATAATCGACCTTTCCACTTGAAACAGTGAACCCACTATCAAATATGGTAATATCCACCAAACTGTTTCAAATTGTTCACAAAGTGGCAATCATTTTTATTGCCGTGCACTCTTTATTGATTATGGTCTTTTGTTTAACATGATGAAAATATATACTGGGTAAAGTCAAGTTATTGTTCAGGGTTTTTTCAGCACTTTCTGCGCCTCCGGAAAAGGGAGGCACTCCTAAAGCAAACGAACCCGATCCCAAACCAAAATTATATTTTTTTTCCCCAATTTCCAAAAAAAAAATAAAAATATTTTTTTTTTTTTTTTAAGAATGAAGTGTCTTATAACTTGTGTGACTAACCAGTGTTTGTTTTGGTCAAAAATATCTGCTATAAGGTTTTGACTGTTCAGTTCTTATCACAGAGTGTAACTGTAACTGAAAAACAAAACTGCAGTACTTGAATTAACGTTGAACATGCCCAATATTGAATCTGTTTACATTAAGAAGACAAAATATGAAATAAAAACAAATTTATTTGTTAATCAACTGAATTATTTAAGCATGATTATTTCACAATTATCTCCCAAATGAGCCGTTTCATCGAAGCAAAAATACGCAAAATGACCAATTTTGTCGATAAAAAAATTCCCAATTTGGTCAGACTCCTTTTCCCAAAATAGGCAGAAAAAACCCTGTTATTCTGAAATTACTTACATATGTAATGGAGATTTTTTTTAATTATTGTTTTCGTTCACTCTGATGTGAATTATGAAATCTGTGTTTAACCCTTGTCCACTTATAAGCAAAGTGAAAATGTCTATGTGCAAACAGAAGAAAACCAGAACAGCCTGCGAGTAACTCAAAGTCTGTTCAGGTTTTATGCTGTTTGCTGCTCATCAGTAACTAAGGGTTGGAAATAAAGCCTTAAAACTTTAATTTAGTAATAAAGGTATTTAATTTAATTTAACTTTCTATGGGACTACTAACAAATGCATCAAAATACGTATCTAAGTGGTAAAGGGTTTAACCCCTGCGAAATGTTGTTCTGCAGTTCACGAATAATTTGTGAACTGTTCATGAACTGTTCGTGAACTGAATTCATGTTCACGAATAGTCAGTGAACAGAAAATGAGCCAAGTCTGTGAAATGTTCTTGAAATTTTAGTTCATGAACTGTTCATGAACACTAATGGCATGAAGTGTTCATGAAATATTCTTGAAACCTAATGGCATGAAGTGTTCATGAACTATTCTTGAACCCTTATGGCATGAAGTGTTCATGAACTATTCTTGAACCATTATGGCATGAAATGTTCATGAACTATTAATGAACACCAATGGCATGAAGTGTTCTTGAACAGTTCATGAACAACACAAATCTTGAAAAATTCTACAGGGTTTTGCTTTTCTTGAACAGTTCATGAACATTTTTCTCCTATTTTTCAATGGCTCATTTTCTGTTCACGGACTGTCAGTGAATAGTTCATGAACCATAGGTCTTCAAGAGTTCATGAACTGAGGTGGCATGAAGTGTTTATGAACTATTCATGAACAAGAATTTGTCAATTTATGCAAAGGTTATCATAAGTGTTACCAAAGCTCAACAAACAGGTCAGGGTAAGAAGAAACAAGTCTTGTATTAGCACTTAACATATTGATAGCAACATATAACAATAATTTAAATATAACACTAATAACTGAGATACAAGTGGTTTGATAATACTCTTTAAATTTCATAATACAACTTTGCACTATATGTTCATGAATAATTCATGTATTAAGAAGATTATGAATAGTCTCATTTTCAGTTCAAGAATCATTTACTAATCAATGGTTTCCCTGAAATGGTTACACTTACAGTGCCAAAGAACTTGAAATGGAACCAATGGCTGATAAGTTCAGCCGGTAATTTATTAAAGACTTACATTTTCAAATATAACATAAACCATGTGCCTTCCGTTTCAACTTCCTGTGCACACAATATTCTTCCTTTGTAAAAACAGCAATGCAATGTGCATGTTTGAGTTCTTGATATCATCTTAAACTGTTCTTGAAATAAGAAGTCCTTAAAACGTTCTAAAACTTGTCTTTTAAGTCTTCCAAGAACAATGACAGATCCTTTTAAGAACATATTGGATTCTTAAAAAGGCCATCATATGTTCAAAAACATTGTGTAGACCTGTTTAAGAACATCAGAAGGAAACATGTTGTTCTTAAAGTGTTCAAGAATAGTTTAAGAATAATTAAAGAACAGGAAAAGTCCTTAAAAAGTTATTGAACTGTTCCTGAAGGCAGTTCTTGAACAGTTCTTGTACAAATGTTCTTAAAATTCTCTAGAACAGGTCAAGAACTCTTACTTACAGTGGTGAAAATACTATGCATATTCATACTAACTTCAGAGGTTTCACAAATCTACAAGATTAGTATGCTAGACATTTCAATATTACTTTCAAAAATATTTATGAAACATGTAGCACAAAGGAATTCATGAATTATTCATGATGGATCCTCAAAGTCTGTCTCAGAAAAGTCATCAGAAATAATTGTTCATGAAATGTTCATTACTAAGTATTTATGGTTAGATGAAGAACTGTTCATGAACTTTGAAGTGTTCAACAAAAATTCATAAACTGTTCATGAACGTGTCTTAAGAACAGTTCATGTCCAAAAGTTCATGAACCAAGATCAGTAACTTTTTGAGAATGGTTCATGAACAATTCCTGATTGGCTTGAAGTGTTCATGAAATCATGAACAACATTTCGCCAAGGAAGTTCTGTTTATATTTATGCCCCCCTTCGAAGAAGAGGGGGTATATTGCTTTGCACATGTCGGTCGGTCGGTCTGTTGGTCCGTCCACCAGGTGGTTTCCGGATGATAACTCAAGAACGCTTGGGGCTAGGATCATGAAATAGTCAAATGGTTTCCGGATGATAACTCAAGAACTCTTATGCCTAGGATCATGAAACTTGATAGGTAGATTGATCATGACTTACAGATGACCCCTATTGATTTTCAGGTCACTAGGTCAAAGGTCAAGGTCATGGTGACCCGAAATAGTAAAATGGTTTCCGGATGATAACTCAAGAACGCTTATGCCTAGGATCATGAAACTTGATAGGTAGATTGATCATGACTCGCAGTTGACCCCTATTGATTTTCAGGTCACTAGGTCAAAGGTCAAGGTCACGGTGACCCGAAATAGTAAAATGGTTTCCGGATGATAACTCAAGAACGCTTATGCCTAGGATCATGAAACTTGATAGGTAGGTTAATCATGACTTGCAGATGACCCCTAGAGATTTTCAGGTCACTTGGTCAAAGGTCAAGGTCACGGTGACCCGAAATAGTAAAATGGTTTCCGGATGATTACTCAAGAACGCTTATGCCTAGGATCATGAAACTTGATAGGTAGATTGATCATGACTCACAGCTGACCCCTATTGATTTTCAGGTCACTAGGTCAAAGGTCAAGGTCACAGTGACTCACAATAGTAAAATGGTTTCCGGATGATAACTCAAGAACGCTTATGCCTAGGATCATGAAACTTCATAGGTACATTGATCATGACTCGCAGATGACCCCTATTGATTTTCAGGTCACTAGGTCAAAGGTCAAGGTCATGGTGACCGGAAATAGTAAAATGGTTTCCGGATGATAACTCAAGAACGCTTATGCCAAGGATCATGAAACTTCATAGGTACATTGATCATGACTGGCAGATGACCCTATTGATTTTCAGGTCACTAGGTCAAAGGTCAAGGTCACAGTGACAAAAAACATATTCACACAATGGCTGTCACTACAAATGAGAGCCCATATGGGGGGCATGCATGTTTTACAAACAGCCCTTGTTTTTATAATTATTGCCTGACATTGTCTTAATCTTTCAGCATTATTCATATTTTAGATTGATCAATATCAACTTAGATTTATTTTCTTGTTAGTACAAATACCAGAAATCATAGGACTGGTGTATTAATTTTGCATTCCTAGTAGTGTGTAATAGACATTCACATTATTGATAACGCTTTACAAACAACAATAATTTTGGCCTGTTATGTTTCTTGTAATATTCATTAAGTCAAAGATGCTTTATATGATTTTTCTTTGCATTGTTTTTCATGTTTTTATGCCCCCGGATTGAATGATCGGGGGTATATTGTTTTTGGCCTGTCTGTCTGTCTTTCTGTTTGTCATTCTGTCATTCTGAACTTTAACCTTACAGTAAAGTTTTGCAATAACTTTTGAAATATTGAACATAGCAACTTGATATTTGGCATGCATGTGTATCTATGGAGCTGCACATTTTGAGTAGTGAAAGGTCAAGGTCAAAGTCATCCTTTAAGGTCAAAGGTCAAAAATTTAAAACTTTAATATATTAAAGTTTTGCAATAACTTGAAATATTGAACATAGCAACTTGATATTTGGCATGCATGTGTATCTCGTGAAGCTGCACATTTTGAGTGGTGAAAGGTCAAGGTCAAGGTCATCAATCAAGGTCAAAGGTCAAAAATTTAAAACTTATATAGTAGAGTTTTGCAATATTTACTTTTGAAATATTGAACATGGTAACTTGATAATTGGCATGCATGTGTATCTCATGGAGCTGCACATTTTGAGTGGTGAAAGATCAAGGTCATCCTTCAAAGTAAAAGGTCAAAAATTTAAAACTTTAATATAGTAAAGTTTTGCAATAACTTTTGAAATATTGAACATGGCAACTTGATAATTGGCATGCATGTGTATCTCATGGAGCTGCACATTTTGAGTGGTGAAAGGTCAAGGTCCAGTTCATCCTTCAAGGTCAAAGGTCCAAAAAAAAGCGGTGCATTAGGGGGCATTGTGTTTCTGACAAACACATCTCTTGTTCAGATTGTACACATTTTTGGAAAAAGTTTTTTTTAAGGGAATATTTTTTAAAAAATTATTTAGCTGTGACTGCAAAATCCTTTGGTAAGATCAGTTCAAGGAAATCAAAGCGCTGAAGGCACTAAATTTGTTCGCTGTGGTATAATCTTAGACGCAACTCAGTTTTCAAAATTATGTTATAGCTTTTTATATCGCAAGTTTGAAATGGCCACAACCCATTCAAATTTATAAAGAGTGTGTCTTAAAACACAGCTCGAGATGTGTTTTTTTTTCAAATCATTGATACAGCTAATCAGTGTGCACAGGCTAATCTTATTTGACATGCATTAAGCCCCGTTTTCCCTGAAAGCAGCCAATATGTACAGATGTCAATGATAAACACTAGACTGGCCAACATTGTCTTACAAGCTGTTAAATACACACTATGTACTGTACCAGTGCAGTGAGAACAGGCAGATGCGGTGGTTAAAGCAGACGCTTTTAGCATTCTGTCGTCTGCTAAATTTTACTGGAGTTATCCACACAGGCAGTCACAAGTTACGGTTCCTAGCATAGCTAAGGCATACTGATTTGCAAAATTGGGTCTGCATAAAACTACATGATTTAAATGAATAACTTTAAGGGGCTTACTCCTTTTCATCCTTATGTCTGGTCATCCTAAAAAAGGTTTGTTTGGCATTGTAATTGCATTTTTTTCTTTTTCTTTTTAAAATTCAATCTCTGATTCTTACTGAACACTTTCCACAACAATGCACTTGTATTAAAAATAAGTAAAACGTATACTTTTACAAAGCTGCAATTGTGTGCTCTTTAAATGTTGTGGTTCATAGTAACTAAAGGTTGATTTCTGTGTTTCTGATCACACTTTCGGAGGCTTAAGTTCTTATTGGCAGCAAAAATGTTAAATTAATAGATGTCTGACACTAAAACGCACATTCTTCTTGCACTTGTGTTTTAAAAGTTTGATGCCATCGTAGAAGATCTTAATTAGCAGCTGGAATTGGTTTGTCTCACTATTTACGAGATTACGTATTGATTTGGACGTTTAATTACTTGTTTAATGTAGATTTTACTGGAAATCTTTGATCTCTGTTTTTTAGCAAATGGCTTCCATGGATGTATTTGAAATTTGATTTCTATGAAACTGCCTGACAGGTTTGCATTAGTAAAATTGTCATTAGTTGACAGGGGCTGACAGTTTTAGGTGGCCTTTTTAAGTCCTTTGAACTGATGTCTGGGAAAGGTTTCCTAACTGTCTGCTCTAGACAGGTTGTTATTATTTTTTGTTTTTATGTGGATTAAATGCAAATGTTTTGCATCAATCATGGAACATTTAACCTGTGTATATATCTTTTATGATGCACTTCAATAATGTTGAAAGTATTGACAATGGTAATCATGTGTTTATCTTAGTTAATATAAAATGGTGTGTCAAGTTTATTCAGTTATTGTCCCCTACCGGTTTCACCGGAGGGGACTTATGGTTTGCGCTCTGTGTGTCTGTCTGTCTGTCTGTGAGTCTGTCTGTCACACTTTTCTGGATCCTGCGATAACTTTAAAAGTTCTTAATATTTTTTCATGAAACTTGAAACATGGATAGATGGCAATATGGACATTATGCACGTCATTTCTTTTTGTTCCTACGTCAAAAATTCTGGTTGCTATGGCAACAAATAGACTAGAAATACTGCTGAAAATGGTGGTTTTCTGGATCCTGAGATAACTTTAAAAGTTCTTAATATTTTTCATGAAACTTGCAGCATGGAATGATGGCAATATGGACATTATGCACGTCATTTCATTTTGTTCCTACATCAAAAATTGTTGTTGCTATGGCAACCAAAAAAAATTATTCTGAAAATGGTGGAATTTCTGACAATGGTGGAGCCGGTAGGGGACCATATTGCTTGACAATAGTCTTGTTATTATTATTATATTTAAAACAGTTTAAACCCTTACCACTTCAAGATTTGTATTTTGAGGCATTTGTAGTCCCTTAGAAAGTTGAATTTAATTAAAGACCTTTCTTACTAGATTCAAGTTTGTAGGGCTTCTCTTCCAACCCTTTAATACTGATGAGCAGCAAACAGCATAAAACCTGAACACACTGCGAGTAATACTCTCAAGCTGTTCTGGATTTATGCTGTTTGCACATAGCCATTTCCACTTTGCTTCTACGTACGTGGAAAAAGGGTTAAAAACAAACCAAACTGATTTATACTTGGTTGTGGTTCTTTTATTATTATGCAAGGGTAAAAATATGCTTTATAGTAATTACTCATTCAGCATCTGTTTCTGTTATTAAACTCGCACCTTAAACCAAACCATGTGCATAAGAAGAAAATATTGCGAGTTTTTCGGGTTTCAATACACAAATTGTCAATGCCTTTGACAGGTTCGTCATTCATGACACTTTCACACTTTGCTGTTATCGAGATCAATGTCACGATCTTTGACAGTGCTCACTAATAAATATGTTAGTGTGTTTGACAATATTTTTGTTCTTGTTACAACTGTGTGTTTTTTTAATTGCACTTATAATAGCCTTGGGCCCCTTGAATTTCATCTGTTGCATTCTAGGATTTTGTATAGATGAATATAATTATGATGGGGTTGCTTTTTGTGGCAGAATAGCTACAAACCACTGTATTAAGCATTAAAAACAGTTCAATAGATAGATGGATTTAATGAACAAATTATTTTGATGCTGGTAACCAAAGCGCAACATTTACACAGAACATCAGATAGACATCTTAACAAAAGCAAACAAATTATAAATAAAATAGACAATAAAATAAATAAGTATATAAAAATAAATAATACAAAAGCAACGAGACAAAAATTACACTAAAGAAAAATATCCATAATAAATCATCATGATTTTGTCCATCAGTAAATCTGACAAATTGTAAAAAAAATGTGTTTGTATATATTGCAATTTAAAACTTAAAATAAAATAAATAATAATACCTAAACTTGAGCAAATAAAATATAAATTAATAAATAATACAATGAGTATTAAATGGAAAAAAAATGATTTCAAGGTAACTGTAATTCATATGACTTTAGAAATAAATAATATGAATTCAAATCATTCTACAACAGTGCCAGCTGAGATGCTGTCAAGACTTCACAGTACACCTGGCCCAATGGCTGCTGTGATTCCTCGGATTCACACCTGTATGCTTGTACAGGATGAAAATTGGTGTTATATTTTCGAACTATGGGCTTAATGAAATTAAAGTACCATGTGGAGAGTCTGACTGTTGGTGGCTTTTGTTTTGGGGTGAAGTTTTTTAGCAGGTTCATGCAGTAATGTATTTTACAGACTCTGAGTGATTGATTCAGTGAGGCTAAGTGGTGTTTTTGATACGTTATATCCTTGTTTTTGATTTTTTGAGTGCTTTTTAATTTGTTGTTGTTAATTGTTCAATGTATTGAACTCATGTTCAAGGCGATGGGAAATTTTTCAAAAGCACTATATATGCTACCATGGAAGGTTTATGATAGCCCTACTCAACCATCAAGGAGAACTCATGGCCTTTGGAAATCATGCAAGTCCATGCAGTCAATTCAACTCACAAAAGAGTTAACATTTCCCTTTGCATTATCGCAAATGAGTTATTACATAGCCTTTAAAATCACTCAACGGGTCTTATTGTCTTGCAAATCACACATATGGACTAACAGCAATGCAAATCACATATGAGTTTTCAATATTTTGCAAAGTACAAAATGGGGTTTCATAGCCCATGCAAATTTGTAAGGAAGGATTGCTATTACTGATCACTCATGAATTCTTGAAACCCTTGAAATGAAAGATTAGATCTTAATGCACATGAAATGCACAAAGTGGAATCTGCTTGCACTTGAAAGTTATAAATTTTTTTTTAATGTTATTGATTTGTTTTGTATTGTTTTCTGATTCCCATTCTCGCTGGTTCCCATTCTCAAACAATCACAACCACTGTGAAAATTATGTACTGAAAATAATCAAAGTGTGAGTTTTATAGCAATTAAACTAAACCACACATCAGACATGAGGGTTTATTACTTCAACATTTGTTAGCATGTTTGATGTAAGCCGGCATCCTGTTTGGACTTGGAAGTTAAGTTTTTACAAGAGCTTTAGTCCAACTGAGTTCTGACCTTTGGAACAGGGGGTAAACCTATCCCTTTGAAATCTTCAAGTAGGTATTTCATTTAAATCAAAGATACAATCTGTTTTGATATCCCTATCTTCTGTATGTTGTGTAGTACTTTTTTTCTTGTCCAGGGCTTATTAAATATTAGAGGTGTTTAATGGAAGTTAAATGGCTGATTTTTATTTGAATCTATGGAATGAATCAGTGGGTGTTACCCTTTTCATGTTACCTTGAAAGTGTTAAAGGGCATATAAGAATTAGAAAGAATATATCAGTGTAGATGTATTACCTGGTATGACTTTTTTGTTTTTCTTTGTTTTTATTATTATAAATTTCTTAAGTAAGAGGTTCCATATATATTGCAGAAAGTACAGGCTAATCTGGGACGACACTTTCCGCTTTTATGATATTTTTTGTTTCAAGAAAGTCTCTTCATAGCAAAAATCAAGTCAAGGCAAAAAGTAATGTCCCTAAATAGCATGTACAGACTGCACAGGCTAATCTGGGATGACACTTTACGCGCATGCATTAAACCCCCTTTTTACAGAGCACGCCCCATATATATTGTGGAAAGAATTGACACTGTCAATTTTGTTTAGTTTTCAGAGCTTGGTTGCCTTCTTCCCTGAGAGAAAGACACTTTACCTGAACAAATTTTTCGGCGTAAGCTGTATTAAGCCAGCTTTTCACCCTGACTTGACCTTTGTAAGTGTCCAATAATACTCAAATAAAATTTCCCGCGGCTAGGTACGAATGAATACACTTCATTTATTCCATTGGCTGATTTGAGTATAACACCAGAACATTGGAAACATATCCGCGTCTTTGTAACACTGTTTTACTGCATGAAACAATTTTATCTCTAATGAAAAGGCTCAATAGATAGAACAGTTTTACAATCAATTTTCGACATAAATACAGTTTGTGCGTTTACCTTTTATTTTCAGAGAATTACCAGCGCAAAAGCGTTTATACTAAAGGCTATGTTGCCATATTTAGTACTTACTTGCATTGCATTTCAACCCGCGAGGTTTCGGGTCAATTCGCGGCCATTTGTGAAAATCAGAGTTTATATACAGTTCATCACCGGAGTTCGCAGAAGGGGTTGCGATCATTGTGTTACACCGGTCTTACTGACAATAACGTAGTGACTGTAATGCATTGCATTCCAATCCGCAAGGTATCAAGGTCAGTTTGCGGTCAGTTGCAGAAATCTTTATATAAACGCCGTCTCGTAAACTTTGTGCACTTGAAGTCTGTTTTGATCAGAAAGATACTAAATAAAGATATTCGGCGATATTATTGTGGTATGTCAATCATCGATTTTTAATATGGTTTCAACATTAGCATGATAAGGACCAATTTTGATAAAATTAATTAGAAATATTTATCCATTTAGACCAGTTTATTAAGCATGAGCACAATAATTTACTATACTGTAATTATGCAATTAAATAAAATTCGAGCCGGCTGACCTATATGCACTCGTTTATTTTCATGTTTCTTGTGTTTTTCTATTCTGTAAATATAGATATCTGAGTAATAATATCACATAAAGCAAAATAAGCCACGAAATCTGGCGCAACATCCCGTAATTGATTTGCTTATGATGTAGCTAAGAACTGCGCAGAAAAAATGGCATCCGCTACTTTTTATCTCATAGAGATAACTTTTGATCGTTCATAAACATCGACCACAATCAACGCCGTATATCTTTTTTAAAGATATTTCTTGTTTAATTTAAAACGTTATTTATCCAAATATCAAGCTACTTTGAAGAATTTCTTTCTCTTTCTCAGTTTTGTAGATATTTTTGCATTTAAATGGAAGGCCAGACCTTTCCCCAAGTCAAGAATAAAAGCCTTGGTTTTAGTTAATGTAAAGTGTTGTAATTTTCTTAAACTGAGAAAATTTGTTGGATAAGGTGGATGGTAAATAGCTCTTTTTATGTTCAATGATTTCAAGTGGTTAGTAATAATTCTCAGATTCAGAGAAGATTTTATTTGCAACGGTAAGTCCTTTAGATTCTTTTGAATTCAAGCCCTGATCTTATGGTCTAGTAATGGTGTACAAAGGCAGGCACAATTTAATTTTTTTTCCACAATTTATTTAATACTGATCTTCAATGGTAAAATAGTCAAATGTTTTTTTTTTCTACGTCTTTATGTTCTTCCTCAAAAATTACCAAAATTGGATCATCCTCTTACAGCTGTTTGAAGTTCTAGGAAATTGCTGACACAGCGAGTCATTAGTTCCCAATGTTTTGTGCCACAACTATAAATTGAGTATTTTCTAGCCACAACCATTAAATAAATTGAATTTTGTAGGTTTTCTGTCAAAGCCTGTATCTTGATGTTACATTGGGACATTAACTTAATCATGAATTCTAGGCTTGTACTTAAGAGTGAATAACGCATGACCCCCATTGACCCTCCACGTTTTGTCAGAATCGTAAAACAGAATGTCAAAATGCCCGATCTCGAGTAATTTGCATATTGTAATTGTTCGATGATCAGTCTTGTTTCTAAGAAAAATTTACCAGATGAATGTCAGCTATAATTGCCAAATCAGCGGTGATTTATTTCTATCGATAAGTATTTAGTATGTACTCCGAAGTCCTGATGCCAAAGTGATATATCCATGTGCTTATGTGTATCTGATCTCAAAGGTTTAGTGGTTATGTTTTTGGAACATGGTTGAAATAAATTGTTTTTGATACAGTTTCCGTTTCCAGGAAATATGTGTTCGATTGGTGTATTATTAATGATAACTAGATAATAATAATATTCTTTAAAAAGATACAGTTAACCCTTTCCCACTCAGAGCCAATGTGGGAATGTGCAAAGAGCATAAAACTACAGAGAACAGCCTGCGAGTAACTCGCAGACTGTTCAGGTTTTATGCTGTTTGTTGCTCACCAGTATCTAAGGGTTGGAAATGAAGCCTTTAAAATTTGAATATAGTAAGACAGGTCTTTAATTAAATTTAATTTTCTGAAGGACTACAAATGGGTCAAAGTACGTATCTAAGTGGTAAAGGGTTAAATAAAACATCATTTGGAATGAATTGTAGTGAAAACTTTTCTTCTGAGACAGAATATAGTAGAACCTCATAAGAATTCTTAGACAGAATTATATACAGTGAGACATCAGATAACTTCTATACACAATGTAGTGGAACCTTAGATTTGGTTATTAATTGGAACGCACATTCTGCGACGTAGTACGCACATCCCCAGCTTCCTCCGCGTCATTAACAAATCGGCGGGTGACGTATCGGGGTTCCCCGAGTCTGTATTTAGCTGGATCTCAGGTGTGGTCGGGGATTTCCACCTTCTAAGTCCACATATGAAATGGTTTCACTGGCTTTCCCAGCTTTTAATCTATTTAGTTCCCAAGCTTTCCGTAGCACTATTTGTTGTATTGAATCCATTTCAGATTTAGAGATTTCGGCAATAGTGCTCGAGTACAAGAACTTTCGTTCTCCGCACATTAACAAAGAATGAACAAAGGAACTCGTTCAAAGTTCAAATTTTTGTGGATTTTCGTCTTTTCCTCATCTATTTCTCAGCAATTAATGACCGGAATTCAATGAAACTTTATGGGAAGCTTCACTTTCAAGAGGAGATGTGCATATTATCAGCTGGTTCTTGTCGGATGATTTTTTACAAAGTTATGGCCCTTTGAAATTTTCCATTGTACATATAGTGCAATTCTTGTCCGAGCTATTTCTCAGCACTTATTTCGGAAATTCAATGAAACTTTATGGGAAGCTTCACTACCAAGAGGAGATGTGCATATTATCAGCCTGTTTTTGTCGGATGATTTTTCACAGAGTTATGGCCCTTTGAAATTTTCCATTGTACATATAGTGCAATTCTTGTCCGAGCTATTTCTAAGCAACTTATGACGGGAATTCAATGAAACTTTATGGGAAGCTTCACTACCAACAGGAGATGTGCATATTATTAGCCGGTTATGGACAGATGATTTTTCACAGAGTTATGGCCCTTTGAAATTTTCTATAAACTGTACATATAGTGCAATTTTTGTCCGGGCTATTTCTTTCCAACTACTGACTGGAATACAATCAAGCTTTATGGGAAGTTTAACTACCTTGAAGAGATGCGCATGTTATTAGTGGGTTCTGGTTGGATGATTTATTTAGAGAGTTATGGCCCTTTTAAATTTTTAAGTTACTAAACCATCCATCGTATTATTTTGTCCAAAGTTATGCCCCTCAAGACGTTTCCTTTTATCTGAATATATAGTGCAATATTGTGACAAAAAAACCTTTGGGGAGCATCACCCGTCTCCGACGGTTTCTTGTTTTTCACTGCTTGCAAAGTCACTTTCATCACACTTTCTGATAAAATGTTTGTCATATTTGTATCTCCTTTCTGCTAATTTTATAGATTTTTATGCTTATTGACTCCTAAGAACTACTGTTTGCTAGACTTAATCCGTAATGACCTTCACCGACAACTTCCGCTCTCTGATGGAAAATCTGTTCAGCTATCGGTTTAATAAATTTGGGGTTTTGGCCATGTTCAACAATATTTCAGTTATATCATATTGGTAAGTTAAAAAACTCAAATGTTTCCTTGGCTAGCTGGAAAGCCTTATAAGTACTAAGTGGTCATACTTAGCTGGGTGCGTACATGCTCATTAACTAACTGATAAATTGTCACCAACTGGTAAGGTGTGTTTATTTTAATTACTTTCCAAGAACAATAAATTAAATTTTCAAATGGCGTACCGGTAGTTATTTAAGTGGATACTTTTACTTCAGACAAATTTATTTAAGTGGACACTTGTGCTTTGTTCACTTTAATCATGTAAGCAAAATCTCTTTGGGATGTAAAATAATTTATCACATACCAACGTTTGACTCTGAAGAAATGTAAACTTCAAAAATGAGAGTATAATTTTGATTGCTTTTTAGGGACAAGGTCACAGATTTGACTGATTTGAATTATAAAATTCGGATTGAATTTTTTTATATATGACTTTCAACGGAAACATCTTTAAACAATTAAAATCATTAAAATAAGAAAAAGTAATGACCTATTAACTTGAGCTCTGTAAATGAGAAAAGCTGGAGGATTATTAAGATAGGTGTGAACCCATTTTCTGAGTAGAACAAATAGACGTATCTTGGAATAAGCTAGCTTTTGGAAAACACCAATTATCTTCTGATAAAAAGTTCGGTTTTCTATAATCATTTCTACATCATATATCAATGGCTTATATTTATGTTCATGACCTTGTTCAACATGTGTCACATGTTTCTCAATTTTTTTTTGGCCAGTTAGGCCTGAAATCTTACAAACATTTTAACCCTTTCCCATTCAGAAGCGAAGTGAAAATTGCCTTTTGCAAACAGCATAAAACCAGAACAGTCTGCCAGTAACTCGTGGTCTGTTCTGGTTTTATGCTGTTTGCTACTCATCAGTATCTTAGGGTTGGAAAGAAAGCCTTTCAAATTGAATATATTAAGAAAGGACTTAAATTTAATTTGATTTTCTAAAGGCAGTGTTTTTTTCATTCAAAATCGGGTCCGGTAATCGGACCCAGTCCTAATGGAAAAAAGTATATATTTTTCATAAATGGAATTTAGCAAAACAACAAAAACACTAATTTCCCCATTTTAGTCAAAACACAGCGAATTTTCGCAATCCAAAGGGACCCGGCACCATTCCCAAAACGGTGAAAAAACCCACTGAAAGCGCTTCAAAATGCCTCAAAGTGGGTTTCTGAGTGGTAAAGGGTTAGTTAACCTGTGCACTAATGCACACCGCCATATGTTGGTTCAGTTTTTTTTAGACAAATGCTGAATGTGTGGGGGCATCTGTGTATAACGGCACATTTTTAATTGTATCAATTTTGTGTAAAATTTGATACCACTTCTGTCATGAAATTGGTGTAATAAAACATTTATTGAACGGCCAAGTCTGAAAATAGGAAACTTTTTTCATAGACACTTATTTCCATATTTTATGTATATTTAATCAACAAATGGCCACCTTTGGACTATCTCACGCCCAACTTCATTTATTATATTATTACAAAATTGGAAAATGCTGAATTATTTATCAAGAAACTATGAAAATGATGCGGTTTGTTTTCGAATTCATGTTCTGTCCAGAAATTGACCTTCATAGTGGCTGAGGCAAAATCAATAACTGGCTGTCAGTTTTCATATTGAAATCATTGAATAACACCCTTGTTAATTAAAAAGGCACCAAATTTAAATTTTCTTTTGATTTAATTATTCAATATCAATATAAACATGTATTATGCATACACATGTATACACCTGTTGTATACACAGATATTATACACATGAGAAATTAGTTTTAAAATAAAGAACAATAAGGTTACGTACGAGTAAATTATTTTTGACGAGAATGAGGGAGAAAAAAAGCAACATTATATGCATGGACATCTTTACTTTCATAATACACAGAATGAAAATAGGGATACTTACTAATTCATCTCCCAGTTCAGTTCCCCAAAGTCTCAGATGAGTGACCTAGGGCTTTAGGGCCCATGTTCCTCTCTGTCTAATCCTTGTCTCATAAACTGTTGTTTTGTAATTTTGCGTTACATATAATAGCAACAGAAATTATGGCTTACCAAATACCATTACAATAACTGATGCTTATATTACGTTATTATTGAATTGGACAATAATTATAGAAACTTTTATACAAAGAATCTGTAGACTGAAAGATATATCAATGGCTTCTTTCACGTTTGAGGACACTTAGAGGAATAATTAAGCTTTTATTGCAATTATGAAACAAAACTTGTATATTTTCTTTTCAGATTTTCGGCAATTAGGACCTATTATGTGAAGAGAGGGCAGACATTTGTTACGGGGAAAGCACGCACACTACAGACGTTTAAAAGTGACGGTAGGTGCTTGATACATATCGACTGTCCAAACCTTCAAAGAATTCGAGCAAGTTTTGCCTAGAATTTGTTTATGTTTTATGGCACTGTTTAAGAAAAAATATGATATATGGGCGCCCAGCAGACAGAAGGTAAATATTAATACTAGTATTTAATAATGATAAATTCCTGGTATATTTTCCTTTTATAAATAGCCCATGTTTTTCGCCCTTAAATGGACCATCAAAGTTAATGGATTGTCTGGTGAACTATCCCTGTTTAAATATTAGGCAATGTGCTTATTTGTTTTTGCATATAAGGATTTTTGTGTGGAACTGTGAAATCTTCTGCTCATAAAATTTATGATGTCTACTCAGCAATATAGGGATGTTGTTCGATTGTGGTATGAAGGAGTCAAATGAAACCAGGCTAAATATCAGGGATGTAAATAATAAAGTTTAATGGTCAAACTAATGAAGTCACAGGAATTGCTTTTCTGAATATAGGTAAACAATTGTAAATGGTATGGTGTGTTATTAAAGGTGTGAGAACTTTTGAAAAATACACATTTTTTTATTACCCTGTGAATGAAGTTGGAGATTGAGTATACTGGGATCACTAATTTGGTTGGTTTCTTGTCCTGAGTCTACACAAAATGGTCAATGATTGTTGATCAAGATACACTTCAACACCGTTATGTAGAAGTGGTCGGGACCGTTAAAAAACTTCGGATTAACGATAATTCGAAATAAACATTTAACAGAAGACTTCTTTGATTCTGTAAAAAATGAAACGTTGTGGAATTCGCATGGTTCGGTTACACGCTTACTGAAAAGCGTAAACTAGTCGGATAGCAATAGATTTCCACTTGTAACAAACGGAGGAATAAAACGATTTGTTTTTCTTGTTTTTTATTTTTGTCTTATTACAGAACATATAAAATGTAATGAATAGCACAAATTATCAGACATACATACATATTAAAACATTTTCGGAAATTAATTAACATTTTTTTAACTAATACGCGATGTCTCTCTGAACACCGGCATTCGCGCAGACGACAAAGATGTAATTATCGGCTTTTGACGAGCCACGACAAAGGTGTGAAATTACGCTCAGTATTTTGCAGTTTTGGCTTCGGATTAAAGATTGTTTCTTCGGTTTATTGAAGTTCGGATTAACAATGAAATTTTACATTAAACAAAGAAGAACCAATATCGGGACCCTAAAAATACTTCTAAATAACGGTGACTTCGGATTATCGGTGTTCGAAATAACGGTGTTGAAGTGTACATCCACATTTCTCAAGCAAAGAAATTTAAAACATCTCAGAATTATAAAGTGAGGCTTTGCAAGGCACCTTTTACATCCCCAGTTATCTACTTCTTAGTTAGTTGCCCTTAAAAATTGATGATGCATTTGTGCAGAACTTTAGTCATGTTATTTCTGAATTATTTGCCCTTGAGCACAGTTGACATGTTGGTGCAGGGCTGCTAGTCGTGTTAGTTCTGAGTTATTTGCCCTTAAACATAGCTGACTTATTAATGCAAGGGTGTTTGTCATGTTACTTCTGAGTTATTTGCCCTTGAACATAGCTGACAGTTGGTGAAGGGCTGCTAGTCGTGTTAGTTCTGAGTTTATTTGCCCTTGAAGATAGCTTACACATTAATGCAAGGTTGTTTGTCATGTTACATCTGAGTTATTTGCCCTTGTACATAGCTGACACATTAATGCAGGGCTGTTGGTAATGTTAATTCTGATTTATTTGCCCTTGAACATAGCTGACACATTAATGCAGGGCTGTTTGTAATGTTAATTCTGAGTTATTTGCCCTTGAACATATCTGACACATTAATGCAGGGCTGTTTTTAATGTTAATTCTGATTTATTTGCCCTTGAACATAGCTGACACATTAATGCAGGGCTGTTTGAAATGTTAATTCTGAGTTATTTGCCCTTGAACATAGCTGACACATTAATGCAGGGCTGTTTGTAATGTGAATTCTGAGTTATTTGCCCTTGAACATAGCTGACACATTAATGCAGGGATGTTTGTAATGTGAATTCTGAGTTATTTGCCCTTTAACATAGCTGACAGTTGGTGCAGGGCTTCTAGTCGTGTTTGTTCTTAGTAATTTGCCTTTGGACATAGCTGACACATTAATGCAAGGCTGTTTGTCATGTTTCTTCTGAGTTTTTTGCCCTTGAATATTGCTGACACATTAATGCAAGGTTGTTTGTCATGTTACTTTGGAGTTATTTGCCTTTGAATATAGCTGACACATTAATGCAAGGCTGTTTGTCATGTTACTTTGGAGTTATTTGCCCTTGAACATAGCTGACACATTAATGCAAGGCTGTTTGTCATGTTTTTTTTCTGAGTTATTTGCCCTTGAATATAGCTGACACATTAATGCAGGGCTGTTTGTAATGTTACTTTTGACTTATTTACCCTTGAACATAGCTGACGCATTAATGCAAGGCTGTTTGTCATGTTTTTTTCTGACTTATTTGCCCTTGAACATAGCTGACACAGTTGTGCAGGGCTGTTAGTCGTGTGCCAAAGGTCTTTGTAAATTTGTATGTTTTTGTAAGAAAAGAAAGCATCGAAATAATGCAAGGATGATTGCTTCAGTTAAAAAACAAAATTTGAAAGTTTGCTTGCATTTAAAAGAACAATTTTGTGTCAATTTAAACCTGAAGCTATAGTGTTTAATGTATTTTATATAAATTAATTTTTTTGCTGTTCAAGAATCTTTGACATACTGTTGACAAAAACATGTTTGGAATTTACCATCTTAGAAATTAATCTGCTGGGGTACAGCAAAACACTTCCTGGAGGCTACTTGATTGAAAATTGTGTATTATAATCCAAAGCCATTCAAAGTATAAGACGATACCAAATATTACAGATACAAAAATTCAACATTCTTGCAATTTATGGCCCATCTTTCTTCTAATTGAATATGATCTATTCGAAGCACACTGTTTATAATGAATGCAAATCGCCTGGATTTGGCGACTAGAAAATTTTGGAATATGAAATTTTGCTATCGTTTTTCTGCTCGAAGTGGTATTAATTTCATAAGTAGAGTAATACATGTCTAGGTCTAGAAGCTTTTTTGTCTGCTCATCGTGGCATCTAGATATGGAAATCATGTACGAGAAAGTTTCGTTATCGGGGGAAAGTTTCAGTCTTTTTTTGAGAAGTTAAGTTTAAACTTTGAGTATAAGGGTTAATTATTAGACTTTCCTTCTAAAAATTATGTTGAATGTGTAATTTATTTATTTTAAGTGTTTTTAGCATAATAATATGATTGTAATATGTTAAACATATGCATTCTTTAAGCACAATTATAAATATAATGCTGGCTTAATATGTACTTGTTTTTGTTTCAAAAATGTATTTTAATATAGGTGTTTATTCTGTAAATAGAGTCTGGAACCCAACCCATTCGAAAGACAACAAAATTCTTACCAAATATGAGGTATGATAATTTTTATAATTAATTGGACCTCACTGGACCACCAAAACAAATTTATATATTGGCCTTGTTTGGGGGGGCATATGTCTCCGACCGAGGAACACTTGTTTGTTTTGGCCGAACATGAGGTCCGACAGTTTGGGGCATAATTGTGGACCTCTGCAAATTTTATCTGAAACGTTGGAGGTCCGTCGTTTTTCGCAGGGGTTTCTGGAGCCCTCTGTGTTTTAATCACCTTATGAAGGAAGCAATATGGATATTGAGTCGGTCTATTAATCAGGAGGTCATGGTTTCAATCCATCTTCTCTTTAAGACAAAAAGTACTGGATCTACTCTGAACATGGACTTGATAGTGCCTCAGTCAGCCTTAGGTTAACTAAAATGCAAAATAATTTTAAAACAATTTGGTCTGTTTTGCTTGATAGAGTCAATCTCAAATTGAAATTTATTGCTGTGAATGTGAATGGGACTTGTTACTATATGAGCCTGGTTCTTGGACATTTGGACGGCACAGTCTTATCTGGGAGGGCGCTTTACACACATGCATTTAGCCCAGTTTTTCCAGAATGAGGTGCATATAATTATAAGGATAAAGTGCATACAGATATAGACTGATCATATGGACATCTGTGAACCTTGGATAAAAGTATAGTAATGATAATGGTGTCGAACAGGACTTTCCGTCAATGTCAGTAAATTATCCAGATCACAGCTCAAATCCGGAACGCACAAAATTATATTAATGGCAGACTTTATATGTTTTTGTTGAAGTCTGGTGAAGAATTTAATACAAAGAGAGTATATAATAGTAAAGTCAATTTTAACGCTTTATTGCCCTCAACTTGGCAGATTTCTATGGTAGCCATTAGGGAGACAGCAAATTCTGACAAGGGCAAGGTCTAAAACTTAACTGGTCTTTTGTGCTTCCTGGAAAAATCCCTGGTCAAACCTTTCGACACTTTTATGCCTGAGCTCTCAGCTAATCCGTCTGGCAAATTGTCCATTAAAATGGGATTTAAGTATAATGGCCACCACAGTTACATGGGGGAAATTTTGGACTGGATTGAGGTTGGGAGGGGGGGGGAGTGAGGGGGGATTTGCCATTGCGGCCTGGGTTTATTGTTGAAAACTGTCATTTAAACAGATAACAGAGGATTACTTAGTTTAGAGCACAAATTTAAAGCAATCATAGGCTAGGAATTGGAGACATGGTATAAACTCTGATAGTTCTGGTTTATTTAATCGGTTTTTAGGTTTGAATGTTTTCTGCCATGTACAGTTAAACAAAAATACGACATTCAGCATGTATTCACATACCCAATTGCTTTTTTCCTTGCATTAGGTATTATATTTGACATGTGGTAAACATAAACCGTTAATTGTCTTGTATAATTATATATAAATATATGAGGATATGAAAGTCTGTATACGAGACTGTAACTAATTGACCACAAATATTAAATGGTCATAATATCAGTTGCAAAATTGTGTGTTTTCAATTAATGTATTTTAAAACTACTTTGAATTGTGATGCCTGAATTACCATTGAGTGTCTGCTATTTTTGTTCATAATAACCTGGTGATGTCTAAAAAAATATCATGGTTTACCTTCATTTGCTGCATGGCAAGTTAAGGATGGTTTTGTTGGCTATTTTCAGCAGTTTCAGACAACTGTTTATCCTTTATATTGTTATCAATTATTGTGACATACTTTCAATTTGTCTTCCTCTATTACAGATTTGTCATATTTTGTAAATTAAGCCACTTTGTGAGTGATTTGACCTCAAAACGTTGGCTGCACTTTGAACCAGAAGTATCTTAGTACGAGCTTTTTTTTATATTGTAATCCACTTCAAAGATTGAACAATTCTTAATAATCTGTTTAATAATATAAATAATATTCTTCATATTGCTAGATTTATGATCGATAACTGATTTATAAAAGGTTTGAAGCACTATTGACAGTAAAATAAAATGTTACCCTGACATAAATGAAATACTTTATTCCTCATTTTCTTATTACGTTTTTTATGTCAATCATTTAATATATAACAATTTAAAAAATTAATGATAATTTTTCCGCTAAATTTATTGCTATAAGCTCTTCAATTTTATGCTATTTGAATAAAATAAGTGGTTTAAAATATGACTCAATTTAATTAACTAATTAAAAAACATGTTTTTGATAGTGTTTTTTTTCTCTCTGAATTATCACAGAAATGAAATGTACATTTTAAACTTGAGCTGAAGCATTCAAAATTTCTGCTTGTTATACCAACCCATTATATAAAATGTTGAATCTTTAATTAATGTATCACTTATTGCAATTAATGTTAATTACTTTTAAGCGTTTTTACTAGAATTATATGAGATATCGTTTGAATTTTAAATGTTACAATAAAAAATTGTCTACTCAACATTTACCTGTATTACATTATACATTAAAATAATTAATTAACAACTGATTACTATAAAAAGTTTCTGTCATTATTAGGAGAAGGAAATTAACATTAATAGATTTTTTATATTTCTTTAGACTTTAGAAATACTAAAAATTAAGCGGCTGATGAATTGAAAAAAATCATACTCAAATGTTAAACCTCTTTGGGCAGAAACTCAATGGTTCACCGAGTTCATTGCTACACTGAAAGAATACCAGAAAGGCTTCAATTGTTAAAGGAAATTCATAAATAATTGTTTAAAACTGGCACTACTTTATTATCTTAAGTGCATAGTTTGGGTACTTTAATTAATTGGGGGATGCCTATCCTTTGCTAGCGGAGACATTGTCCAGACAATTTCTGTTCTGATAACGTCCCTGGCTGTCATTTTAATGGCCTGATTGAAATTGAAAACAAAAATGGCTTAATTTACCAGATAATATGGCGATTTATATGCCAGCCGAAGCAGATATCACTGATATGTTGAATATATTTAAAATGTCACAAGTGTCAGCGCTTGAATTTTATCATTTTATCCTCAGTAGTGGTCTCAGAGATGCTTCATCATTTATGCATTAAAATGGCAGAATTCCATTGAAAAAAATGCACGAAATGCTGTATTATAAGAATTTGTAGAAAGACATCAAATTTGGAGTGGAGAATATCTCAGAGATATTCTTTAAAAAAATCGTTCATTCAGGTTCTGAATTTTTTTTTGTATTTTTAATATAAATAAATAAAAAAATTTTTTTTTAATGATTATTAACACTTTCCATTTGTAGTCGTTATAACTTTATTTAAAAACTGGTCTGATGCATGCATGTAAACTGTTCCATTTTGTGAGGTTTAAAATAAAATCAAATCTAAAATCCAATTTTGTAGTGAAGTCAACTTAAATAATGCACTTATATATGCAAGTGTCTATTTTACTTGAAATAAAATAACAGCATGAAAATTGCATGGAATGCAGTGTGCAAAAAAAACTCATTTAATTTCAAGATTTATGTCTTAACATAATATTGTGTTATGAGTTTATTGCACAAGATAAAATTGCATGAAAGCTATCATTGGATGAGATTCATCACATGAGATTTATTGCATGAGATGAGATGAAATACAAACACATGGACTCATTTTCCTATTTAACATCATCTTTGTCTGTCAAGTTCACCCAAAGTGGCCCCTTCTTTGCTGCAGCAGCAGACTCAATGTCAAGGCCAAAGGTCATCTTACTCAGCTTGGTAGAGTCATCTTGTTTGTGGGTCATTCCCTTTTAGATCATTTAGAGATTTATTATGTTTTGTTTTGTTACCTTAACATGCTTAACACACAGTGTATGACAACCTATAGTTTTGGTCTTTTTGTCTGCAATAAAAGTGATTTGATAGAACAATTTGGAAAGAAAGAACATCATTTTGCTAAGAAATGCCAAACAACTGCTGCATTGCACATTTTGTAGGATTGTCTCCCTATTTTAGTCAAACATGCGTTTTTGAAGCACTGGTCTTTGCAAGATTATTTTATGTCAGTCCTTAGAAGTATGTATGTCTGAGTCCCAAGTAACATAGGTATATATTTTGATTCATATTTAAATATCAAGAGGGCTTAAAGTAAATCTATTGTGATTTTGCCATCTCAAGTTGGGACTGTTTGAAGTGTGGTTTGCCAGTTCCTGGCTTTAGTTCCGCCTATGGGGGCTTATCACCCTTGTCTAATAGCCAGCACTTGGGATTGGAAAAAACAACAACCACCAATGATTAGAAAGTCTAAAAGTGTGCTCCTGCTCATAAATATGGTATTTCTGATTTACATTTTGCAGTCACATGTTATTGTCTTGTTTTTGAAGGTATTATAAATAGTTTCATCTTCGATTCAGCAATTTATCACAAAACACAATTTGCAGAATATCATAGGTAGTATGATTACAGTTTGCAGAATTTTAATAATATGGCTTAATTGTTTTAAGCCATATGCTTCTTCAATGATTTTTATGATGTTACCTCAGTCAGACCTAAGTCAAATCATTATTATTACATTCAGACCTAAGTCAAATCATTAATATTACAGTCAGACCTAAGTCAGATCATTATTATTACAGTCAGACCTTAGTCAAATCATTATTATAACAGTCAGACCTTAGTCAAATCATTATTATTACAGTCAGACCTTTGTCAAATCATTATTATTACAGTCAGACCTTAGTCAAATCGTTATTGTTACAGTCAGACCTAAAGTCAAATCATAACTATAACAGTCAGACCTTAAGACAAATCGATATTACGACAGTCAGACCTTAGTCAAATCATTATTATTACAGTCATACCTTAGTCAAATCATAATATTACAGTCAGACCTTAGTCAAATCATTATTATTACAGTCCGACCTTAGTTAGATCATTATTATTACAGTCAGACCTTAGTCAAATCATTATTATTACAGTCAGACCTTAGTCAAATCATTATTATTACAGTCAGACTTAGTCATAACATTATTATTACAGTCAGACCTGAGTCAAATCATTGTTATTACAGTCAGACCTTAGTCAAATCATTATTATAACAATCAGACCTTTGTCAAATTATTATTAGTACAGTCAGACCTTAGTCAAAACATTATTATGACAGTCAGACCTTAGTCAAATCATTATAATTACTGTCAGACCTTAGTCAAATCATTATTGTTACAGTCAGACCTTAGTCAAATCATTATTATTATAGTCAGACCTTAGTCAAATCATTATTTTTACAGTCAGACCCTAGTCAAATCATTATTATTACAGTCAGACCTTAGTCAAAACATTATTATTACAGTCAGACCTTAGTCAGATCATTATTATTACAGTCAGACCTTAGTCAAATCATTATTATTACAGTCAGACCTTAGTCAAATCATTATAATTACAGTCAGACCTTAGTCAAATCATTATTATTACAGTCAGATTTTAGTCAAATCATAATTATTACAGTCAGACCTTAGTCAAATCATTATTATAACAGTCAGACCTTTGTCAAATCATAATTATTACAGTCAGACCTTAAGTCAAATCATTATTATTACAGTCAGACCTTAAGTCAAATCATTATTATTACAATCAGACCTTATAGTCAAATCATAATTGTTACAGTCAGACCTTAAGTCAAATCATAATTATTACAGTCAGACCTTAAGTCAAATCATTATTATTACAGTCAGACCTTAAGTCAAATCATTATTATTACAGTCAGACCTTAAGTCAAATCATTATTATTACAGTCAGACCTTAGTCAAATCATTATTGTTACAGTCAGACCTTAAGTCAAATCATGATTTTTACAGTCAGACCTTAAGTCAAATCATTATTATTACAGTCAGACCTTAGTCAAATCATTATTATTACAGTCATACCTTAGTCAAATCATTATTATTACAGTCAGACTTTTGTCAAATCATTATTATTACAGTCAGACCTTAAGTCAAATCATTATTATTACAGTCAGACCTTAGTCAAATCATTATTGTTACAGTCAGACCTTTAAGTCAAATCATGGTAACTAAGGGCGAAAATGGACCACATTCAAAGTCTGATCTAACACCCTAGTCAACCATGTTTCATGATAATCAAACAAGTTTGATTCAAGGTTTACATCTAACAAGGACAATGAAGTTGTTTCACGCATGTTAAAAGATAAAAATGTTAAATGTGCTTCATTTGTGTTTGTTGTGCACGTTTAATAAACAGCTGTTGTCAGTTTAAAACTGTATTATATCATATTTGACTTGCGCAATGCGTGCACTGATATTTTTTACGATAAAGTACACATATATTTAATCAGACATTACTCACATATGTTTAGTGAATAATTACATTTTTTTTTCTTTTCCGGAAATGCAATAATGTTCACCCAAACTGTTTGGCCATGGGCTAAATTTGTATCTTCTTTTAATGACATTGTCATTCTAAATGGGTCCAGAAGACCGGGAGATTTGCGCTGAAACTAAAATCCTCAACATCCAATTTATCACCAGACTAGAAACTGACCAAGAAAATTGATTTCACTGGCTTTGTCTGGAACCATATACAAAAGGTTATTGCAGGCTAGAAAGTTCCTTGGAAATTTCACAAAAATTCCTCGGACAATGTTTTCATTAATTTTCGGTTGCCGGTGTTGAAAAGTGTTTTATGGTTTCAATTAGTGTATTCTGAACACTCAGTTTCCCAGTTCCGAGCCCACTTTTCCGAATAAGTCCAGCCAGCAATAGACAATCCAGTAGGCAATCTTGTTAAACATTAAAAGCATTTTAAGCCAAAAGAAAAATTGAATGGGCAGTTTTATTAGTTTTGTTGCCATGAGTCATTTACGGAGCCAAAGGGCATTAAATTAAGTTTTCTTACATGTGAAGCGTGTAAATAACTTTCAAAGAGGTATTTTACCTTCGCAAGACAAAAGAAAGTCGTAAAAATATTGCTGAGATGTAATTAACTCTTAACAAAAGCATTTAGAAAGTGAATTGTTGATATGAGGTTTTGTTTATTTCTTTTTCTTTTGATTTATTTATTTACTTAGGTTGTCATTGTTTTGGAACTTTTTATTTCCTTAAGATAATTAAATTCACTTCACTTTATTTAGTTATGGCAGTGTTTAATTGTGTGGCATTAATGATTAGTTATAAGTTTGATTTTTTGTGTTTAAATAAAATTACTGCAAGCAGTTTTCACAATGATATTAATTGTAAAATATTTCATTACCATATGATTTATTGTGAAATATTTCATTAACATATGATTTATTGTAAACTATTTCATTACCATATGATTTATTTTTAAACATGAGGTGGCTAAGGCTAATGCTTTGTTTAACAAGGGCTGTTTGTAAAACATGCTTACCCCCCATATGGGCTGTCGGTTGAAGTGGCAGCCATTGTGTGAATACGTTTTTTGTCATTGTGACCTTGACCTAGTGAACTGAAAATCATTAGGGGTCATCTGCGAGTTATGATCAATGTACCTATGAAGTTTCATTATCCTAGGCGTAAGCGTTCTTGAGTTATCATCCGGAAACCATTTTACTGGTTCGAGTCACCATGACCTTGACCTTTGACCTAGTGAACTGAAAATCAAAAGGGGTCATCTGCGAGTCGTGATCAATGTACCTATGAAGTTTCATGATCCTAGGCATAAGCGTTCTTGAGTTATCATCAGGAAACCATTTTTCTGTGTCGAGTCACCATGACCTTGACCTTTGACCTAGTGACCTGAAAATCAATAGGGGTCATCTGCAAGTCATGGTCAATGTACGTATGAAGTTTCATGATCCTAGGCGAAAGTGTTCTTGAGTTATCATCCGGAAACCATTTTACCGGTTCGAGTCACCTTGACCTTTGACCTAGTGACCTGAAAATCAATAGGGGTCATCTGCGAGTCATGATCAATGTACCGTAAATCCACGAATATAATACGCACTTTTTTACCTGCCGATTTTTTCTTCAAGTAGGGGGTGCGTATAATATATGAGTTCAGAGCAGAACAAAATTTTTCCTGTGCAAATTTTCAACTTAATCGTTGTTATTCTCTTTGCGGCAGCCATTTTGAACTACACCATTACATCAAAGGGGTGCAACAGGGCTCGCGCTGTCGTTCGCCATTTGAGCCATTTGCGAAAATATTGAGAATTTGGCTCAATAAAAATCTTATTTGCGAAAATGCGAAAATCTAGTAAAATTTTATTGAAAACATCCGCCATTTATATCGGACTGGTTTTCTATATTTGTCTCTTTGTTTTAATGAAAGTGTTCGCAATTCGAACAGTAAACGAAACCCGGTCTGTACCCGATTATGAGACATCGCTTGACCTTATTGTTATTGAAATGTGCATGGTAGCTGGCCAATCAACATTGAGCTCGCTTACACATGAAATGACGTTGTCGAATGAAACGTGGGAACGGGAGGAGCTATCGGATAATATTGGGTCATTCATGCGCAGACACTGTATACTTTGAATACAGAGTTAACATCGTCGTCTGCCTTCAAAATAGCGACTGGACGCTAAGTCGTATAAAGAGATTAGCAAATGAAAAAAAAACCTGACAATACCAGTAAATAAATATTTCTTAGCTGACCACTATTTATCTTTCTACAGCATATTTACCATATCTGAAGTAAAGAGTGGTAATTAAATAATTAGTTTTATGATGCTAATAGAGTCTATTACACCTTTCTGCCTATTGCCGAATTAAATTGAAAGGTGATAATTAATTTGTTTTTTACTCCCAAACTAGCCTTAATGACAGCAGCGTATTTTAATTAAAGAGATCATGAAAAACACGAGCGGTTTAATTGTATTTTTAGTTTAATTAAAGTATCGAGTTTGTAACACTTCGGAAAAGTAATTCATCTAGACAACTATAAAAACGGAAGTACATGTAACCATTTTGTCTTCTTATTACTTTATTATTATTATAATAATTTTCGTCCTGAATATTGTCGAATCGAATTAAATGTGAAAACAAAAGACAGCGTCTCTGCTTCTTTCTTTTGCAATTATGACTGCTTGACCCGGATGTCAGCAAGGGGCCCGTGTGTTATCGGTAACAATCAATTGTAATATAAACAATTGACAGAGATATTCATTATGCAACTGTCATGACAACAGCACTATAACACATCCCGATCAATATACTGGGGTATTACTGTGAAACAGATAGTTGACAACACCAAATTGATTTTCTATTTTCACAACACAAAAATATATTGCCAATTTTTTTTGGAAATGGCCGATTTCGGACACTTATTTTTTAGTGCGTATTTTACTCGGATTTTCAATTTTTACCAATAAATTTTGACCAAACTCGGGGGTGCGTATTATATACGAGGGCGTATTATATTCGTGGATTTACGGTACCTATGAAGTTTCATGATCCTAGGCGTAAGCGTTCTTGAGTTATCATCCGGAAACCATTCGGTGGACGGACCGACTGACAGACATGTGCAAAACAATATACCCCCTCTTCTTCGAAGGGGGGCATAAATATTTTTCTGTGAACAATGTTCATTTTTCTGTTCACTGGCTAAGTTTGTAGTAAAAAAGGTGTAAGTAGAGAAGTGACTTTGTTTGAAATGCTAAAAAATAATACTAAGGAAAATAATACTTAACATTTTTTTGAATGATTTTGAATACTTCTGTGGCTGTAAGCCGTAAAGATGATGCATACATTTGTGGGTAAATAATGTAAATTGTGTAAAATAAGTAAATAATTATCTGGGTGATGATCCTACAACATACAGCTTATTGTGTAGAGGGCAATGCCCCAATGTTATTTTCAAATAAGGAGGCTCAAGATGAACTTCTTCAAAACACTGTGTCCTCAGAACTTGAAACCAGGATTGATATGTCTCCAGAACCATCATTATTGGCCATGTATCCAGAACTGTAATGATTGACCATGTCCCAGAACTATCATGATGGACTATTTTCCACCACTATCATGATTTACCATGTTTCCAGCACTATCATAATTGACCATGTCTCCAGACCTGTCATGATTGATCATGTCTCCAGACCTGTCATGATTGACCATGATTTCCAGACCTGTCATAATTGACCATGTCCCGGAACTATCATGATTGACGATATCCCAGAACTTTCATGATTGACCATATCTCCAGACCTGTCATGATTGACCATGTCCCAGAACTATTATGATTGATCATGTCCCAGAACTTTCATGATTGACCATGTCACATAACTCTAATGATTTACAATGTATCAGAACTATCATGATTGACCATGTTTCCAGGACTATCATGATTGACCATGTCTTCAGAACTATCATGATTGACCATGTCTTCAGAACTATCATGATTGACCATATCTCTAGACCTTTCATGATTTACCATGTCTCCAGACCTTTCATGATTGACAATATCCCCAGAACTATCATGATTGACCATGTCTCCAGAACTTTCATTGTTGATCATGTCTTCAGTACTATCATGATTGACAATGTCTCTAGAATATTCCTGATTTACCATGTCTTTAGAACTTTCATCATTGACCACGTCCCCAGAACTATCATGGTTGACTATGTCTCCAGAACTATCATGGTTGACTATGTCCCAGAACAATCATGGCTGACCATGTCCCAGAACAATCATGGCTGACGATGTCCCAGAACTATCATGATTGACCAAGTCTCATAACTATCATGATTGACCATGTCTTATAATTATCATGGTTGACCATGTCTCCAGAAATATCATGATTTACCATATCTTCAGAACTATCATGGTTGACCATATCTCCATAGCTTTCATGATTGACCATGGCTCCTGATTTTTCATGGTTTACCATATCACCAAAACTATCATGATTGGCCATTTTTCAGAACTATCATGGTTGACCATATCTCCAGACCTGTTATGATTTACCATGATTGACCATGTAGAAGTATCATTATTGACAATGTCTCCAGAACTATATTGATTGACCATATCTCCAGAACTAATGATTGACCATGGCCCAAAGCTATCATTATTGACCATGCCTCCAGAACTATCATGGTTGACAATGTCCCAGAACTATCATGCATTTCTCCATAACTATAATGATTGACCATGCCTCAAAAACTATCATGGTTGACCATGTCTCAAGAACTATCATGGTTGACCATGTCTCAGAACTATCATGGTTGATCATATCTCCAGAACTATGATGGTTGACCATGTCTCCAGAAAAATCATGATTTACCATGTCTCCAGAACTATAATGATTGACCATGTCCCAAAGCTAAAATGATATAACATGCCTCCAGAACTTATGATCATGGTCGACAATGTCCCAGAACTTACATGATTGAACACATTCTGATGACCTATTGACTTAATTGTAGTGAAATATATGTAAGGCCATCCTTTAAAATTTTTTTGTTTGGCATAACCCGACCGACCCACTAAAATCAGCCTGACTGAATTTTTTTTGTTTCTTTCCAAAAAACTTTTTTTTTTGCTCGCCGAAAATTCTTTATGGCTAAATTTTTCCTTTCCGCTTTTTATCCTTTCCGGTTATTTGTGTCATTTAATTGAATGCTCTTTCAAGGATATCTAGAATAGCAATGAACAAAACCGCGTACCGTATTTGAGTCGCCTATTTATTATCCCCACGCTTTTTGAAAAAAAGGTGGGGATATTGTGGTGATCTCCGCCGTCCGTCCGTCCGTCTGTCCGTCCGTCCTGGCCACTATCTCCTCCTACACTAAAAGCACTAGAACCTTGAAATTTACACACATGGTAGCTATGAGCATATGTGCGACGGTGCACTATTTGGAATTTTGATCTGACCCCTGGGTCAAAAGTTATAGGGGTTGGGGTGGGGCCGCGTCAGAAATTATCACTCATTTTTTTAGGTTATTTTACATTTACTTCTTTATTTCTACACCGATTCACTTCAAATTGATACTGGACCTCACCTATGACAATACGGTCAATCTCAACCATGCATGGCCCCATTCCCAACCCTGGGGCGCCCCGCCCACATAGGCCACACCCACCAAAAATTTCCATTTACTATAATTTTTTCATTTCTACACGGATTCACTTCAAATTGATACTGAACTTTTGTTATGACATTAGGGTCAATCTCAACTATGCATGGCCCCAATCCCAACCCTGGGGCGCCCGCCCACATAGGCCACACCCACCAAAAAAATCCATTTACTATAAAAAAAATTTAGGTTATTTTACATTAACTTCTTCATTTCTACACTGATTCACTTCAAATTGATACTGAACCTCTCTTATGACAAAACGGTCAAACTCAACTATGCATGGCCCCGTTGCCAACCCTGGGGCGCCACGCCCACATAGACCACACCCGCCCAAAATTGCCTTTTACTATAATTTCTTCATTAATACACTGATTCACTTCAAATTGATACTGAACCTCTCTTATGACAATACGGTCAATCTCAACTATGCATGGCCCCATTACCAACCCTGGGGCACCCCGCCCACATAGGCCACACCCTCCCAAAATTGCCTTTTACTATAACTTCTTTATTTTTACACCCATTCACTTCTAATTGATACTGAACTTCTCTTATGACAATACAGTCAATCTCAACTATGCATGGCCCCATGATCAACCCTGGGGCGCCCTTGGGTCAAACATGCGGCGTGGGGATACGCGTCGGCCTCTGCCGCGCCATTTCTAGTTTGACATATGCATATGCGATTAAAAGGACTTTAAATACAAGTAAACCGCTCATGTTTTTCTCGTATCCCTTTAATTAAAATACGCTGCTGTCGTTCAGGATAGTTTGGGAGTAAAAAAACAAATAAAGTAATTATCACCGTTCAATTCAATTCGGCAATCGGCAGAGATGTGTAATATTATCGCCATATAACTAATTATTTAATTATCACTCTTTAATTCAGATCGGTAAATATTTGGTAGAAAGATGAAAAGTGGTCAGTTTAGAAATATTTATTGACGGGTATTGTCACGTTTTTATTTCATTTGCTTATCTTTTTATGTGACTTTCCGACCGGTCGCTATTTTGGAGGCAGACGGCGATATTAAATGTGTATTCAAATTATACAACATCTGCGCATTAATGACCCAATATTATCCGATAGCTCCACCCGTTATCACGTTTCATTTGACAATGTCATGTCATGTGCAAGCGAGCTCAATGCTGATTGGCTACCATGTGCACTTCATTAACAATAAGGTCAAGTGATGTCTAATCAGGTACAAACCGGGTTTTGTTAACACTTTCATTGAAACAAAGAGACAAATATAGAAAACCAGTCTAGATTATTATTGGCGGATGTTTTCAACAAAATTTTACTTAATTTTCGCATTTTCGCAATTTAGATTTTTCTTGAGCCAAATTCTCAATATTTTCGCAAATGAATTAAATGGCGAACGACAGCGCGAGCATTGCGAAAGTGTTATTATTGGATTAAATGCTCACTATTACAGGGCTCGCGCTGTCGTTTGCCATTTGCGAAAGTATAGCGAATTTGGCTCAAGAAAAATATAATTTGCGAATACATGTATGCTTAAATCTCGTTAAATTTCATTGAAAACATCCGCCATTTTAATCTGGAGTGGGAGTTTTCGGCGTTAGCTGTTTAATGTCACTTTTGACCTTAGGTGACCTTTAATCCCATTCAAAAAGATGCACGCGGCTAGACACAGATGAATACACTTCATTTAGTCCATTGGCTGATTTGAGAATACCACCAGAATATTGGAAACGTGAACGCGTCTATTTAACACTGTTTTACTGTGTGTTCAGCATGAAATAATTTTATCTCTTATGAAAAGGCATGATAGAAAGAACAGTTTTACACTCAACTGTTCACATCAATATGGTTTGTGCGTGCACCTTTTATTTTCAGAGGATTGCCAGCGCCAAAGCATTTGCACTTAAAGGCTATGTTCTCATATTTAGTAATTAATTCCATATTCCTGTCTGTGTACTAGTATGTTTAAGTACATAAAAGTATCGTTTTTTTCGATATCCTGATATAAGTTTTGGCCAAACCATTTTAATTGTTTTCAAAATTGAACATTAAACATGTAAAAGTATGAAATTTTAAACAAGCCGTGGTTCCAGCGATGGAATCGCGACCTCACTTTAAAGCATTGCATTCCAAGCCGCAATGAATCAGGGTCAGTTCGCAGTCAGTACAGGGATCTTTATATAATATAGATGGTATCACGTGAACTAAGTGAACTGAAATTTTATTTAGACCAGATGTTAAATGAAGATATTCGCCGATGTAATTATGGTATCTCAATAATGGATTCTTAATATGTTTTCAACAAAACCATGATAATATTATTTTTGATTAATTTAACAAGAATTATTCCACCATATTGACCAACGTATTGAGCATGTGCGAGGTGATTTCCGATACTGTAAATAATCAAATTAAATAGCAATGCCCGATAAACAACTAAACAGGTTTGTCCGAAGAACGCGCGGATACTTCACGTGTGGCTGGTTGACTAACACGTTTTAATTTCACTTCCCTTCTTCTTTTTTGTATTTATAGATATATGATCAGAAAAATGTAATAATTTAAAATAAACCGCGAAAACTACGCGTAACATCCCGTACTGCGTGAAATGCAGCTAAGAACTGCACAGACAAAGACATATGCTATCTTTGATTTCATTCATTAAACTCTTTACCTTTAACCAACCACAATCAACGCCGTTTATCTTTTTGAAAGATATTTCTTGTTTAAACTATTTTTCTCTTTGTTTCCATCAACGTTTTGAAGCGCATAATTTAGGTAGCTGGCCAATCAACATTGAGTTCCCTATCGGGTTAAATTTGGTCATTCATGCGCAGATAATGGAATACACAGTTGATATTGTCGTCTGCCTACAATATAACGACCGATGGCAAAAGTTGTATAAAAAATAAGCAAATGAAAAGAAGCGTAACACTCAAAAAAAATTTTTTAAGCTGATCACTTAAAAATTTCTACCGACTTTCGATCTGAATTAAAAGATGATAATTAAATAATTAGTTACATGTCGAAGATGTTGCACCTTTTTGTTCTTGATTGAAATTAAAATGTTATAACTAATTTGTTGTTTTTTACTCACAAACTATGCTATTGTAAAGTAATATGTCAAGCAAATAGTATATTAATTACGTCTTTGCTAGGTTACTTGTTTTCATTTTCTGTAGTCAAACGATATGCACATTTTATTTCATATGCAAAATGCGTACAATTTTTGGACTGTCGTTTTCGGATAAAGTATTTTTCGTCGATTAAATTATATTTTCGAAGTTCTTTATAGAAAAAATAGACTTACGAATACACGTGCGGTGATACGGACGGTGCAGAAAAATCTTTACCAATTTCCTTACATGAGGCAGAAGACTTGGAGCTTTATTTGATAATTACCTTTCAGTTTGGTATATGTCGGAGTTCAATGTCAGAAAAAAAAATAACTAAAAAAAAAATGCAATCCCTACCTTCCTACCCACCCAAATTAACATGGGTCGGGTTATGCCAAACAAACAATTTTTTAAGGATGGCCTAAGTTTTCCTGTTTTATGTTCTTTAAAGTATAAATATTAGTTATGTTGTATTTTGATTAAGTAAACTTGAAAGTTATTTTGATTTCTCATTTTTGAATTGGGATTGTTACTGTATATATCTGACTTTATATATGCTACTTGTATTGTAATGCCTGATGTGTTTGCTATAGATGTACTGTCTGAACGCTTGCATAGTAAAGAGCTGTGTTTCCACCCAGGGGCATTGTTATTTTTTCTGTACTTAGTGTGTACTTGTTAAATTTATATAACTTATAATTTGGCTTTCTATAGATTGGGGATATTCGTCTGCAAAAAACATCAGAAATGTATTCCCTGTTAACACTCGGGGGTTAGATGTTCTCATTTTAAGTTAAACAATATTTGTTCAATGTCTGCTTTAACGCTATTATAAGACAAACAAACTGTGTGTATTAGCAAGTTTTATACATGAAAATGGCATGTATATGAATAAATATTACATTTTTTTTGTTTTTAACATGAAAATGGCTTGTAAATGAATATAAATTAATTTTTTTGCTTTTATATTTTTCCTTTAGGTTAAAATAAGAATTCTCAATGTCCCACTTTGTGTATTACAAGGATGATTACAGGGTTCAGGCAAATCTTGAGAAGTTCATGAACATGAAGGTTCACCTTTCATGAAAATGTTTGCTTTTGTGAAATAGTATTTGCTTCATTTGAACAAATTTTGCACATGTTTGACGCATGCTGAGGTAAATTATAAAATATTTTCAACAAAATGTGGAAACATGTTTAGTTCTCAAGGCCAAATGTTAGACAAACCTCGTACCTCTATGTAGCCACATTTTGGCCTCTGTAGTCAAAGGTAGCCCCAAACCATGCAGAGGTCCCTTGCATTATCCTTTCTCCCATAAGAAGCAAAGAGAAAATGGCTTTTGCAACCAGCATAAAACCAGAACAGCCTGCGAGTAACAACAGCAGAAGCAACATGTTAGCAGCAAAATAATTAAGATAGTAACAACATCCACAGCAGCAACAATTTGGCAACAACAACAGCAGAAACACTTTGGCTACAACAACAGCAGCAAAATGCTAGCATCAGCAATAGTTGCAACATGTTAGCAGCAATTGATTATATAGATACAGTAGCAGCAGCAGCAGCAACAGCATCCGATACATGTCAGCATCAACAACAAGTTAGCAGCAACAGCAGCAATAGCAACAAAAGTTGCAACAACATAAACAGTTGTACACCAACAACAACAATAACTAACATGTAAACATAAAAAACAACGGCAGTCACTTCACCAAGATTGCAATAACAACAACAACAACAACAACAACAACAACAACAAAAGCATCATCAACAAGTAAGTGGCGACAACATCAGCAAGTTATCAGCAACAGAAGCAGAAGCAGCAACAATTACAGCAACAGCATCAATTTATCTGAAACAACATTATCAGTAGAAACAGCAGCAGCAACAAGGTTTTATGCTGTTTGCTGCTTATCAGTAACTAAGGGTTGGAAATGAAGCCTTTAAAACTTGAATCTAGTAAGAACGGTCTTTAATTAAATTTAACTTTCTAAGGGACTACTAATGCATGAAAATACACATTTAAGTGGTAAAGGTGTATACAACTTAGGTACTGTGAAAAAGTCGGACAGCGAGTTTCTCAGGTAAGCATTCAAGTAGTCTCACAGTCCTATTGTTCTTCAAAATATAATAATCTTAAGTTATTCAAAGTCTTTAGGTTTGTTAGTAAATACTTGAAGAACAATTTAAAAAGCAACAATAATCTGTGAACACATCCTGTAACCACACAAGTTTGGTCTCTTTACTTGTCAACACAATTTCTTTGTCCATTAGTTATATGACAAATTGGTAGGTAAAGTTTGGTAAAAATGAATCATTCAAATTTTTCAACTGTCCATTGTTTACTTTCAATCCCCAGAAAATGTTGTAGTTTAACTGTGGCCATCCTTTATCGTGTCAGCAAGCTCTGAAGGATGTCCACTGTTACTTTGACATGTGACATCTTGTATACTTACAGTGTTGTTTTAAATCTTGAAATGGCCTTCAAAACATGGCATGGTCAAGCTGCATGATACATGTACATGTCATGTACAAATTAATGCCTGTTTAATTAGTGAGTTAAGTGGTCATAAACCAAAATGCCTGACCCTGTTGAAAGTTATATTTTTAGAGTGTGTTCATTTAACTTATCAAAATTGGAGAGTTTGGTCGAAATCAGGCCTTCGGAGATACTTCTGTCAACAAAGAACACAAAAAAATTACTAAAACAGAAAGATGTTTAAATTTTGCCTGAGGGGTTCACGAAAGAAAACATATGAAATGAAAGAAAACATTTAGATGGGTTTTCTTTGACAGTAAAATTTGTCAACTCAATTTCGCACACCTTCATCTGATGTGTACTTTGAAAAAAAAAGATATTTTTAAATTTATGAACGTCATTCGAATTAAATCTTTATATGATTATGATTAATTTGAAATGTTGGTGTTTTTTCATTTAATGATGAACACATTTTATAATAACCATTTGTCAGTAATACAGAACATTCAAAGAATTCTGACTTTTTTATATTTATTATTTTGGCAATTAAAATATACTGCACATAAAGAAGATATGTGCATTAGTATATAAATTGCACAATTTTAACTGGGAAGAAAAATATTATAAAACCTTAACTTTGAAGTTTACTTTTAATTTTTGTTCAAACATTATTTACAACTTATTTAAATTCAGTCTCATTTTCTGTAAAAGTTGAAGCTAAATCTTTTGCCAATTATTGCATTTTTGCACCAGAAAATATATGCAATTATGACAATACTAGCCTATTAGTTAAAATGTGTCTAAAAGATTTATGTAAATAGTAAAAACAACGTACAAAACACAACAACATAATATAATGCTAACTAACACCATATACATGTGTCAGTTTACTGGAAACCTGACCTTTCTAGAATGAAATCAAATTACTGTCAACATTCTTTGTTGTTGAGGGCCTCACAAGCTCCCGTAACCATGGGAACAAAAATAAATTTGAGAGTGCCTCAGCTTTATCTACCTGGGTTAATTCACATTTACTTAGAAAACAATGGATTTTTAGATGCTTTTGTTAAAATGAAGCATTTGGAAAGAATTTACCTGTAGAGGAAAGGCATGCCAAGGATGTGAAGCGCGGTCGTTGATTTCAGAAAGCCCGCATTGCTGCGATGTTTCCTTTGTCACTGCCTTGGTGATCATGACGCTAGTGAACATCTCTCAAAAACGCTTTGCATGTTCACATCTGCAGAAGCAGTTATATTTTGATCATGTTGATGATGATTATTTTTGAAGACATTTATTAGGAGTTTATACCGTACCTGTAGATTATAATTTTGGTTTGTGCAAATGAATGTTTGTTTCTGACTGAATGAAAGGGGCAGTTGGGGTTTGGAAAAAAGCAAAGTCTCATAAAAAAGTTATGTGTATCTCTATTGTAATTATTATCAGGAAAAAACATAGCAAAAACTTATATAAAAAAAGAATTTTCACATTTGGTCACAATTGTTGTATTCAATTTTATTGATCAAATTATGAACTGGTATATGCATACAATATAGTTTCAGTGTCATGAACCAACACTTGAACTATGGACGCTGTGATATATGTATATTATATATCAGGTGCAATAGGAAGAAACAGCGAATCAACATTGTCTGAGTGTAATATTGTTATATAGTATATTTGATGTTCATAGCTGCTCTTGATATCCCCCACTTCGATGTACATTAAAACTAATTACTTAACAAATTTCATAAAATTTCTCCCAGTGAAATTGGACTTCTTTGCAAGTGCTGCGATATTTCATCTGACATTTCAATTCCATGGTGGAATTTGGTAGAATCCAGCCCAGGAGCTTTTATTAATTCTATATTATAAAAAGCGCCGTTTGATGTCTCATAATAGATGGTAGGGAAATTGGAATATTTAATAACCAACACTGTCAAAAGTATTTGATACATTTTGATGTTTAATTCACGAAAATTCTTGATGTTTTGAGCAGGATCCAAGAATTTCTTCAAGCGCTGATATATGCCTTTGTCTCTGATATTAAGTGCATTTTTTGTATCCACATTTTGTCTGTGTAATTATTATCACATTGAAAACATGTTGTGTTCAGTCTAAAATCGTCTTTTTGCTCTTGAAAATATTGGTGTATAAACAATTAACCAATTGGAATGAATGTGGAAGCACTTTGTCCCAAAACTTGGCATACAAAGACGGTCTCTCATAAAACTCTATCCATTCTCAGTACTCTATTCTGAGTACTAATTGGTTTGAAAATTAATGTCTTTGTGAAGTAGAACTAAGTACAATGAAGTTGTATAGGAAGCATACATATGGTGGAAAGCCATGAATTTAGATCAACAATGTTAAAGACATGCTGCACAATTGTTGAAAGTTTTTTTTGCTAAGAGACAGCTTAGCAAAATTTTGTAAGTGTTGTACTTAAGTAAATGGAAACGTGCAAATAAAAGTATTTTTGATGTCTCTAAGTTTAAAGCACGCCATATTTTTGGAATTTGCATAAAAATGATTTGTGCTTAATGACAAGCAGGACTTTATGAAGATTGTCTTTTGGCAAAGTGTGTTTTGTGATAAAGATAAAACAAAACATATTTTTGTTGGCTGCAAAAAAACAACAGCAGAAGCAACATGCTAGCAGCAACAGAAACAAGAAAGTTACAACAACAACATCAGCAACAATTTGGCAAAAACAGCAGCAACAATTTTGCAATAGCACCAGCAGCAACATGCAAGCATCAACATAAGCAGCAACATGTAGCAGCAATTGAATATATAGATACAATAGCAGCACCAGCAACAGCATCGGATACATGTTAGCAGCAACAGCAATTTAGCAGCAACAACAGCAAAAGTATCAAAAATGCAACAGCATCAACAGTTTTGCAGCAACAACAACAATAACAATCATTATAAGCATAAAAAAACAATGGCAGCAACCGCACCAAGATTGTAGCAACAACAAAAATAGCATCATCAACAAGTAAAATAGTGAATGCAATTGAAATTTAATTATTGAAATATAGCAGCTATCAATTACAGTTTTTATTTAAAAAAATAATTTTATTATATTTAATTTATTGTTATTGCAAGCAGTGAAATTAATTGTTTAAATGAACACTTTACTTTGTAAATTAACTATTATATTTAATGAAGTTTTCAAGATAATGTTTCAATTGTGTGATGTTTTTTTTACAATGATTATAATGTTATGAACCTGCCATTGAATTGTAGAGTGGAGGTAATGAAGATGTATTCGTAGCCATTAGAGCCCATCTGTGTGTGTGTGTGAATGATCTGGGAAAACTGGGCATAATGAATGTGCGTATAATGTTGTCCTATAAATTAAAATTAGACTGTGCTGTCTGCACAGGCTTAGCATGAAGACACTTTCCATCTATACTGGATTTTCACTAAGAAGAGAATTCCTTAAAAAAAATACCATTAAAGCAGAAAGCATTGTTCCTGATTAGCCTGTGTGGACTGCACAGGCTAATTTGAGATGACATTTTATCCTCATGCATTAAGCCTTGTTTTCGCAGAGCGAGGATCAGATGGATTCATAGCCAAAAGCCCAGCTGTGTGTGTGTGCATGATCTCCAGTAGCAGAGATGTTGTGAAATCTGCCACGGCAGCTCAGTGCTGTGAGTGAATTCTTGTGCACCGTGTCTGATAAGGGGGAGCCGTAATGAGAGGCAAATTGGGTGTTGGTGGGTTTTAACACCTTATGAACAGCATGATTTAACAGGCTCTCCCGTGTTTACAGCATGTAACTACTAGTGGGGTGTAACCTTTGAGATTTATAGTAGTAAATCAGGCTCTATTTGTGTGTGAAAAAATTGGGGGATGGGGGGAGTAGTTAGCATGCTCTAACAGACAAACAGTATGATGGCCTTTCCTAAGAATCTTAGACAATTTAATATGGGCTAGTTGGCTTTAGAATTTTTAAATATATGTCACTGAAACTAATGATTCATTATCTTTTCATTACATGAATTATTCATGAACATTGAAAGTTCATGAACTTTAGAAAATTCATGAACCACAAAGTTCATGAACAGTTCATGAACAAAATTCATGAAAAGTAATACAGTTCTTGAATTATTCATGAATAATTTTTGAACTGAAAATGAAACTATTCATGATCTTTTCATTACATGAATTATTCATGAACATTGAAAGTTCATGAACTTAAGAACATTCATGAACCACAAAGTTCATGAATACTTCATGAACAGTTCATGAACACAATTCATGAAAAGTAATCTTTCAGTTCTTGATTTATTATGCTCCCCCCAATTTTTTTTGGGGGGGGGAGCATATAGTTGCCGCTTCGTCTGTCCGTCTGTGCGTGCGTGCGTCCCTCAATCCGTGCACAATTTTTGTCCGGGCTATTTCTTAGCAATTAATGACCGGAATTAGATGAAACTTTATGAGAAGCCTCACTACCAAGAGGACATGTGCATATTTTCAGCCGTTTCTTGTTGGATGATTTTTCACAGACTTATGGCCCTTTGAAAATTTCCATTAACTGTACATATAGAGCAATTCTTGTCCGGGCGATTTCTCAGCAACTTATGACTGGAATTCAATGAAACTTTAAGGGAAGCTTCACTACCAAAAGGAGATGTGCATATAATGAGCTGGTTCTCTTGGGATGATTTTTCACAGAGTTATGGCCCTTTGAAATTTTCCATTGTACATATAGTGTATTTCTTCTCCGACCTATTTCTCAGCAACTTATTACGGGAATTCAATGAAACTTTATGGGAAGCTTCACTACCAACAGGAGATGTGCATATTATCAGCCGGTTATGGTCGGATGATTTTTCACAGAGTTATGGCCATTTGAAATTTTCTATAAACTGTACATATAGTGCAATTCTTTTTCGGGCTATTTCTCCCCAACTACTGACTGGAATTCAATAAAGCTTTATGGGAAGCTTAACTACCTTGAGGAGATGCGCATGTTATTTGTGGGTTCTGGTTAGATGATTTATTGAGAGAGTTATGGCCCTTTGAAATGTTTAAGTTGCTAAACCATCCATCGTATTATTTGTCCAAAGTTATGCCCCTCAAGACGTTTCCTTTTATCTGAATATATAGTGCAACATTGTGACAAAAAAACCTTTGGGGAGCATCACCCGTCTCTGACGGTTTCTTGTTCATGAATGATTCTTGAACTCAAAATGAGACTATTCATGATCTTTTCATTACATGAATTGTTCATGAACATGAAAAGTTCATGAACTTAAGAACATTCAAGAATTGTGTTCATAAATGTTCTTAAGTTCATGAACTTTTTTATCTTCATGAATAATTCATGTAATGAAAAGATCATGAATAGTCTCATTTTCAGTTCAAGAATCATTCATGACTTTCATGAACTGGATGCTGAATGTTCATGAACTTTGTTTTCAAACTGTTCATGATTTGTTCATGAATTAATCATAATCATTTTGCCTGTGTTGTCAGCAGTTATGCAACATTGACTGTACAAAGAATATAAAGCTATTGGTCACTATGATATTGGGCACTAAATTGTTTACAATTAGTGGCATTATTCAGTTTATCATCTAATGTAAGACAAGAAATATCTTTAAAAAAGATATACGGCGTTGATTGTGGTTGCAGTTAATGAAAGGTAAAGACTTCAATGAATGAGATCAAAGATAGCGAATGTCTTTTTCTGTGCAGTTCTTAGCTGCAGCAAACGCAGTACGGGGTGATATGCGGAGTTTTCGCGGCTTATTTTACATTATTACATATTGCTGGTCATAAACGTATAGATACAAAACAGAAAACCAAAAGAAGAATGGAAGTGAAATTAAAACATATGAGTCAACCGGCCACACGCGAAGCATCCGTATATATTTTCAATATTTATACGCGCGTTCTTCGAACAAACCTGTTTTAGTGGTTTGTCTGGCGTTGCTATTTGATTCGATTTTTAACAGTATCGAGAATCATTGCGCTCATGCTTAATTCATTAGTCAATATGATGGCATAATTCTTGTTAAATTAATTAAAAATAATATTTATTATGGTATTGTTGTAAAACACATTAAGAATCTATTATTGACATACCATATGATATCGCTGGATATCTTCATTTAACATCTGTCTGGTCTAAAGAAAATTCCAGTTCACCGAGTTCACGCTATAGCGTCTTTATTATGTAACGATTATTTTCCTGGCCGCGAACTCCGATCAGCACATAGGGTAGAGACGCAGCGATGACCTGTATGTAAACTCTGACATTCACACACAGCGGCCGCAAATTGACCCGATATACCTCGCGAGTTGAAATGCAATGCATTAAAGTGAGTCTTCGCTTCCACTGCTCTCTATACTTTAACATGTTAACATGTTGACAGGAATATGGAAGTTAGTATATGAGAAAAAAGCCTTTAAGTGCAAACGTTCTCGCGCTGAAAATCTTCTGAAAATAAAAGGTGGACGCACAAACTGTATTGATGTCGAGATTGAGTGTAAAACTGTTCTATCTATTAAGCCTTTTCATTAGATATAAAATTGTTTCATGCTGAACCCGCAGTAAAACAGTGTTACAAAGACGTGGACATGTTTCCAATGGTCTGGTCGTATTCTCAAATCAGCCATTTATGCAGTCAATGAAGTGTATTCATCTGTACTTGGCCGCGGGAAGTTTTATTTGAATTTTATTGGACGCTAACAAAGGTCAGGCTAAGGTGAAAAGCTGGCTTAATACAGCTTACGCCGAAAAAAAATCATTTACTGTTACCTGCCTGAATCGATGTCTATATAAACTTACTGAAAATATAACAGGCACACTAAAGGTAAGAATATACTAATTCAAATCATACGCAGTACAAAGGGTAAGGTCTGGGTCCCTCTGATGTTCATTGAATTGCTTCAACATTTATAAAGTCCTCAATGTAATAATGTTTCCATACCTTGCCATTTACTTTAACATGTCCAACACTTGAAGCACATAATTAAACCCCCTTTTCACAGAGCAAGACCCCAATTTTTTTATTGTGAAGTTGTTAGTAATCTTATAGAGACTGATGGTTGATCCTGATGTTATAGATTGATTGCTGATTGTGACTGTTGTTTATGAATGTTATGCATTTATCTATTTGTATGTATCTATTGAATTGAATAATATGGAGTTCAAGTTGATTATGACCCAGTGCATACATAAGTGAGTGATTGGTGATTTAATGAGATATTGTTGATGATTGTTATAGTATGGCTTAATTAAATTTTGATTGAATGGTTATTGATGATGCTCATATTGATTTACTCATGGTCCTTTGGCGTTAAATTGCAATGATATTGATTGATTTATTGAAATTATTTGGATGGGGTTGATTTATTGATCATGTTGATTTTGATGAAAAATTCCCATAGCAAAATCTGGTTTTCTGCAGAAAAAAGATCCTTCTTTATATTGCAATGATGATTGATTTGTGATTATGATTAAATACTCAACTCATGCTTATTGATTAATCACTTGTTTGATTGTTTTTCTTGCTTGTTGGTCTGTGTGGTTTGCTCCTTGCTTGGTTATCAAAAGTAAAGTAGTTTTTAAGTACTATTTTTTTCATTTATAACCTCTTCAATTTAAGAATAAATATATATTTATGCCCTCAGCAAAAGATGGCTACTTTATACTTTTATGTGATAGGTTTAAAGGGATCTTTTCACGCTTTGGTAAATTGACAAAATTGAAAAAAGTTGTTTCAGATTCGCAAATTTTCGTTTTAGTTATGATATTTGTGAGGAAACAGTACTACTGAACATTTACCATGGTCTAATAGAGCCATTATATGCATCTTTTGACGATTTTAAAACCTAAAAATTATAAAGCGTTGCAACGCGAAACGATTGAATAATTTGGAGAGTTCTGTTTTTGTCGTTAAATTTTGTGAAACTACGAAGATTGCTTATATAAGGTATAAAATACATTCGGAATGTGTACACGGCGGAATAGCTCAGTAGGCTAAAGCGTTTTTACTTCAGGACTCTGGCAGGACTCCAGGTGTCATTGGTTCGAAACCTGGTCCGGGCAATGTTCTTTTCCTTTTTTAAATTTTATTCTTGATTTTTTACTGGAGCTTTTACGATCCAATGTTTACATTTATCGATATAAAGCATTTAATGAATAAGTTAAAAAATGCCAAAATCTGTGAAAAGGCCCCTTTAAGAGACTTTAAAAACCATAGTAACCCATTTTCTTCATAATTTTAATTTTCCCCAGTAAATTTTCGTCCCTTTGAAGTTGCAACCATCAATAAAGCTAGAATATTGTTAAGATTTATTTTTTGAAATTTTGTAACACTTCAGACCAGTATTGATACAGTCTGCCTTTAAATCGGGGTCTTTAATTGCTTCGCTTGTGTTCCATATAGAAGCTGATTAATTTGTTTTGTGTACTGGAGAGCCCTTTTTTTTAAAGGCAATTGGAGCTTTTTGGTGTGTTTAATTTAGATAATTATTTCAAAGCTGTTCAAGTCTTGGAGGGCGGGGATTTTTGCTTTGAAATCCTCTCGAAGAAACTTTAAGCATCCAGTTTTGTTAATTTCAATGTTGTTTTCTTGAGTTTTTAAAAATTGGTAGGCGTTTTTTTATGTATACTCCAAAGACAGATTGTGTCAGTTTTGTTTTGAGCAGGGAAATAATTTTAGTTACCAATTAATATTTTGTGATCAAAGAATTCTTCGTAAATGGCAAATTAAATCAACTAAGCGTACCTGTGTGGAGTAATAACCTGTCTGAGAAAATAACATTTTTCTTTGTCTATAAACATAATTGCTTGGCGATCATGTTTAAAACCCCGTGTTTGAAACATAGATAAAAATGCATTTAGTCTTAGAGGTTTAAGTAATTTTCTTGGCGATGATTGAAAGCGTTTTTTTTAAATGGGCGTGATGGTAGCTATGTAAATATACCAACTTGTGGCATTAAGTTCAATTGACTGAGCAATTTGGCACCTCTCCCCTGAGTCATAATGCATGGCTTTATTGAGTGCCATGTGGCAACATATTGTGGATAAAAATTGCATGTTTGCTTTATAAACGTAATTGGCTACAGATTATTGTAAGCCCACATTAAATATTTGCCATCAGAGTCCTAGAATGTAAGATATTTTCTTGAAGAACTTGTCTTTATTGATGAGTTTTTCTTGTAAATACTGTGGCATATGTGAACACATTTTAGTAATTTTAGAGTTAAGTTGCTTATAAAATTATGACAGACCTAAGGCTAGTGGACCATTTTGTCAGAATTGTTCTCATATTTTACTCAAAAATACTTAAAGTTGCATTACTTTATCTTTTCATTAAAAGGACATACACAATTTACACAAATTTTATAGTGCAGTGGTTTAAATAAATTGTCAATTATAGCTGAAAAAAAGTATAAACAAATATTATTATTTTTTATAAAAAAGCCAAGCTTGTAAACTGACTCGCTTAAGGAAGAATGCATAAAAAATTTTTTTTTGTCCCCCACCACTATAGTGGGGGACATATTGTTTTTGCCCTGTCTGTTGGTTTGTGTTTGTTTGTTTGTTTGTTTACCCCAACAACAACATTTGCAATAACTTTTGCAACATTCAAGATAGCAACTTGATATTTGGCATGCATGTGTATCTCAATGGAGCTGCACATTTTGAGTGGTGAAAGGTCAAGGTCATCCTTCAAGGTCAAAGGTCAAATATATCGGTCAAAATTGCTCATTTAATGAATACTTTTGCAATATAGAAGATAGCAACTTGATATTTGGCATGCATGTGTATCTCATGGAGCTGCACATTTTGAGTGGTGAAAGGTCATGGTCATCTTTCAAGGTCAAAGGTCAAATATATAGCTTCAAAGCGGCGCAAAAGGGGACATAGTATTTCTGACAAACACATATCTTGTTTTTCTTGAAATCAAGAATCAGACACTTAAAGCCCTCAGAAGAATTGGAGATATCATTAAACAACTTTAATTATGTTTTTGCATGTTTAGGAAAAACAGACAAATTTCTTAATGCTTTAGGTAGATAACTCTCTACGTCACAAATGTATGATTGAGAAATGAAATGTATCACTTTGTATTAGATATATAAAACAGGTATAGTATTAGCCTGTACCTGGCGTATTGCACAACATCTGGAACAAAAAGTTGTAATATTCTTGACTGGGAATTAAGATGTTCCATAACATATGGACTAAATCAATTTGACATTTCAGAGCATGTTTTCCTACACTTGAATTAAAAAATCACAAAAGAGCCGCCTCAAAGACAAAAAAAATGACAAGTGTTACTGACAAAAATGAACTGAACATGCAGTTATTGGGACCCATGTGATGTTGATTACAGCTCATTCCAAGTGCTTGCAAAGTAGTATCTTCAACATACTGTAAACTTCAAGTAAACTATGTATGTGTGAGTTATTGTTTTATGCTTTGTTTCCAAAGGTTTATGAAATGGTTTTGTAATAATGCTATCCATTAAAGTTGCTTGCCCGTGGTAATATTTATGTAAATTGGTGTGCTGATTGATATTTATGCCTATTACAAGGGTTTTAATCTTGTTCCAATATGCTGCATGATTTTTTATCCTTAAGGTACACTAGTAATTTCTGGCATTATACAGCTTTTCAAGGCTGCAACTTTAATCAATTTTAAAATCATTTAACACCATGTGCAGTAGCTTGCTGCATGTTCAACCTGTCTCTTAGCTTAAAGGTCAAGGTCATACTTAAAGGTAAAGTGTCAAATTTGTCCGAAATACAGTGTGGATTATGATACTTAATCATTCATAATGCAATATGATTAAATGCTCTCAAAAATGTGTTTACCATGACGATACAGTGAATGTTGCACATTAATCCCTTTGGGCAAAGGTCAAGTTAAATAAAGTTTTGCTGCTTCATTGTCAAATACTTAAGTAAGTGTTTGATTTTCAATGACTGATATGGGGAATATGGTATGGGGAAAATGGTATGGGGAAAAAGCATTTTGAGAATCAGGTCGACAGGTATCCTGAACCAAAGGCCCCACGTTGCATATAGTGTTTTTGAAGTAGAAGAATCCTGCAGTCAGGCACCATGCAATCTTGTCCCAGGATCCCTGTAAGAATTTCCAGACACACATCTGGACTTTACTCTAAAAGAAGTTAGTGGTTACCATTAACTTTTCAGTAAGCTTTGACTGGAATAGAGTGATGGACAAAATGTTCAGCTGCCCAACGTCAGATATAGGTAAAGCAGTTCCTTATTTATGACTAGTGCTATTACGAGAAGTTATTCCACGAATCTCATATTTATAATAGGGAGGTTTTGATTTAGTACTGGGTATTAATGCCTTTATAGGGTCATAATTAGAAGACTTGTACACATGCCTTTGATATAAGAAGGACCTTCATGGTAACAAACTGGCATGGTTAAAGGACTTGCATAGTAAAGTAGAGGACCAACATACCAGTAGACCAGCATTGTAAATAGATTAGTATGTTTAAAGACTTTCATGTAAAAGAATTGCATAAAAATGGACTGGTATGCTGAGAACTAGAATTGTTATTTAAAGGACAGGCATGGTGGTACCAGCTGATGGAAGAAATTGCCTGTTTAATGCCTAACAAGGTAAAAGCTGTCATTAATATCCAGTCATTCATAGCCATGGTTAAGGGCCTGCATGGTAAAAGACTGACATGGTAAAGCGTTTACATGGTTAGGGCATGCATGGTAAAAGACCTGCATGGCAAAAGGTATGCATGGTAAAGGGCCTGCATGGTAAAAGACAGACATTGTAAAGGGCTTACTTAGTAAAGGACCTCCATGGTAAAGGACATGCATGGTAATGGAGTGAGATTGTAAATAACTGACATGGTAACTGCTAGTGTAAAGGAATGACATGATAAAGGACCTGCATGATAAAATGCCTGCATGGCAAAAGACAAGACTAACATGGTAAAGGGCTGACCTGGTAAAGGGCTGACATGGTAAAGAGCCTGCATGATAAGGGAGATGCATGGTATTTTAAGGACTGACATGGTAAAGGACCTGCATGGTAAAGGGCATGCATGGTAAAATACTACCATGGTAAAATACTACCATGGTAAATGACTGACATGGTAAAAAAAACCTGCATGGTAAAGGGCCTACATTGTAAAGGACTGACATGGTAAAGGACCTTCATGGTAAAGGATGTGCATGGCAAAGGACTGACATGGTAAAGGATTAACATGGTTAAGAACTGCCATGGTAAAGAACTGCCATGGTACAGGACCTGCATGGTAAAGGATTGACATGGTAAAGAACTGACATGGTAAAGAACTGACGTGTAAAGAACTGACATGGTAAAGAACTCGGACATGGTAAAGAACTGCCCCTGCGAAATGTTGTTCTGCAGTTCACGAATAATTCGTGAACAGTTCATGAACTGTTCGTGAACTGAGTTCATGAACTGTTCACGAATTGTTCGTGAACAGAAAATGAGCCACGTCTGTGAAAAGTTCTTGAAATTTTAGTTCATGAACTGTTCACGAACACTAATGGCATGAAGTGTTCATGAAATATTCTTGAAACCTAATGGCATGAAGTGTTCATGAACTATTCTTGAACCCTTATGGCATGAAGTGTTCATGAACTATTCTTGAACCCGTGTGGCATGAAGTGTTCATGAACTATTCTTGAACCATTATGGCATGAAATGTTCATGAACTATTCATGAACATCAATGGCATGAAGTGTTCTTGAACAGTTCATGAACAACACAATTCTTGAAAATTCTTCAGGGTTTTGCTGTTCACGAACAGTTCATGAACATTTTCCTTCTATTTTTCAATGGCTCATTTTCTGTTCACGAACTGTAAGTGAATAGTTCATGAACCATAGTTCTTCAAAAGTTCATGAACTGAGGTGGCATGAAGTGTTCATGAACTATTCATGAACAAGAATTTGTCAATTTATGCAAAGGTTATCATAAGTGTTACTAAAGCTCAACAAACAGGTCAGGGTAAGAAGAAACAAGTCTTGTATTAGCACTTAACATATTGATAGCAACATATAACAATAATTTAAATATAACACTAATAACTGAGATACAAGTGGTTTGATAATACTCTTTAAATTTCATAATACAACTTTGCACTATATGTTCATGAATAATTCATGTATTGAAAAGATTATGAATAGTCTCATTTTCAGTTCAAGAATCATTTACTAATCAATGGTTTTCCTGAAATGGTTACACTTACAGTGCCAAAGAACTTGAAATGGAACCAATGGCTGATCAGTTCAGCCGGTAATTTATTAAAGACTTACATTTTCAAATATAACATAAACCATGTGCCTTCCGTAGATTTGTATGCTAGACATTTCAATATTACTTTCAAAAATATGTATGAAACATCTAGCACAAAGGAATTCATGAATTATTCATGATGGATCCTTTAAGTCTGTCTCAGAAAAGTCATTAGAAATACTTGTGCATGAAATGTTCATCACTAAGTATTTATGGTTAGATGAAGAACTGTTCATGAACTTTGAAATGTTCAACAATAATTCATAAACAGTTCATGAACATGTCTTAAGAACAGTTCATGTCCAAAAGTTCATGAACCAAGCTCAGGAACTTTTTCAGAACCTTTCATGAACAGTTCTTGATTGGCTTGAAGTGTTCATGAAATCATGAACAACATTTCGCCGGGGTGACATGGTAAATAACTGACGTGGTGAAGGACCTGAATGTGTTTTTAGGACCAGGGTACTCAAAATCATGGCCTATTATATCTGCAGGCAATGTGTTAAGTTACCGAGGATTTTTTCATAAAACAAAAATAATTTAAATTAAGCAGATAATGCATGGACATCAAACATATTTAAATAGATATTAGACCTATTGCAAATCAACAAACTTCTGCTTGTTGATAACCTCTTTGAAATGTGTCAATTCATTGAATTCACTTAAGCTAATTTCTTCATAACTGTAGTATGGTACAAATGTTCAAATTCTAGATCGTAAGAAAGCTTTTATTCCAGTCAATGGGTACATTTCTAAAACAGTAAGCAATTCTTGGAACTGACGTTAGAAAATATCACCTTAACCCTCCCTAGCAGCTTTTAATCCCTGAAGAAGCCTTTTGAATTTGGTTTAACATTCCTGGATGAATCATTTGTCATAACATTTTTGTCCAGTGTTAATTAAATTAAAGAAGTATTTTGTAAAGTAATATTTAATGTTGTTTCAAAATAAATGGAATACCACACAGAGTTGTTGTGAGTGTGGATTTCTGGGCTAATGGAAAGTTCATTTTGTAGATGGCGTTTCCATTATCAGTTTAAATAAGCAATTATTTTTTCAGACTTCAGGTTAAGCTGATTGGTTTTCACTGCTAAGGTAACAGCATTAAAAAAAAATCTTCACCACAGACCATTTATCGCACCTAGGTGAACTATACACACACTAATCATGTTCCATTTTAATGTTTTTGTTATAGACAATAATAAATATATTTGGAGTTTTCATGCTTAGGCAACACAAATAAATTACTTTTTAACAAAATTTATCTCGCAAAATTTGCAGTGAAACAGCGAAATGAAAATACATATGTTTTTAGTATATATTTTAAATAATAGAGTAAGCACAAGGTGCAGAAAAAATAAAGTTATTATAATTATTAATTTAACAAGATCATATAATATCTTCATGAGTGGTTATTATTACATAATTTGAACAGAGATTTTAATGAAAACAGATTTCAGCCTAAATTGCACTCAAGTTTTTACATACCTTTTAAGGCATTTTATTAGTGCATCTATGATAAACTGTTTTGAATATTGAGTGATGTTTTCCAATTGTATAGGTATTTAAGAGTATTTGTCATATTTTTGCTGAAATAGCCTCCACACATGCTGGGCATCCACCTTTAAAAGTAGAACAAGCTTTTCCCATTACACATATTGCTTTAAAGGCAATTTTTTAATCAGTGAACCATATTACCACTTGTAAAACAAGAGAAACATGCTAATAGACAAAGTGTTTATTGCAATAATAACTCTAATAACAAAAGAACCTATGGCTGAGAGAAACTGCATTTTAATGAGACCGTTCTCTGACTGTTACTCTCCGAACCAACTGATGGGGTACAGATGTTAACATGATAAGTCACTACTGGAAAACCTTTGCTTATCTCTTCCATTGGAACTTTCAATCTGAATTTAATGTCAAATTCTATTGTTATCTTCTCCCTGTGGCAGTCGACTTGTGCTTGGAAATTGTTTAATTTCACCATGGAAACAGATTTTCATACCTGAGTGTTTTTCTTCGGTGTCTGAGTTTTTATTTACATTTTTTAGCCAGAATTGAAGGGGGCAGAGATGTTGTTTAGCAGATAATAATGAAAAGTGAAAATGATTAAGACTGTTAAAGCAATTAATCTTGTGTTTAAATTGGTGATGTGTATCCATAGAAAATTTCAGAAATTTTGGCAGCTTGTTGAATGTACAATGGTTTTAACAGACTTTGAAGTTTAATACTAGCAATAGCTTCAGACAGGGTTTTCCTAGTTGAAAAATTACCAGGTTTAAATGAAAGGTGTGGAGTGATTCAGAGATACTCAATAAGTTTCAAAGCACGACTGGCAACCGGTTGAAGGGCAGGTAGAAATTTGTTGAGTGTTTTAAAAGATAATCACTTCTTTAACCTTTTGACCATTTATTTATTGATAAAAGAACTCATTTTTGAGTTCCTGGATGAACAAAATATGAATTTGCAGGTTGGGTTTTTGCTTGTGTTTCCTTTTTCTTGGAAGATAATTTACAAACAAAAAAACTTATAAGCAACAGCAACAGCAACAATAATAACAAATGTACCACATGTTTTTTTTTTATTAATTAAATTAATGCCGAATAAATTAGTATCTCTATAAATGCCTTTAAAATATAATTATGGGCGTTCATTATTGCAAAGCCCAAGATTGTTTCAAAATTTAGGTTCATTTTTTTCTGAAGAAACAAAATTAGTGCTTAATTAAATCTCAATTAAAATGTGAACAGTCCTGTTGTTGACAGTTTTAGCCAATTGAAATTGAAACTTGAAGCGTGAACAGGGGGCAAATATCTGCCTGTCAAAAGTAATTGTCATTTTGTTTGTGCCGTTTGCCAGTCGACTGCAGCTTAAATTGGAAAAAATGTCAAATTCACCACGGGACCAAGTGATGGGGGGTGGGGCAAGCAAATATCCATGACATGATCTTTTTGTAATAATTTAAAAGTACACATACACAGCTTGTGTTTGTTATCATGCTAGAGAACAATAAAATGATAATAATATATTTATTTTTTTTGGGGGGGGGGGTGGAGGGGACTAAGTGTTTATTAAAATAACAAAAACTTTAAAAATAAGATTTATTATAACCCAGCAAACAAAACATTTAGGGTGTACATTGGAATTATTGTGTTTGTTTGAGTCAGTCAGTCAGAGTAAGCCATTATGACAGTCATGTTTTTATGCCCTTGAAGGAGTCAGGGCATATACATGTAGTGATTGCACTGTCCGTCCGTCTTACCATCACACTTTGCGTTTAGGTTTCGAAAAATGCTCATAACTTCTATGTCGCTTCAGATGTAACCTTCATATTTGGTATGCATGCATAATGGACAAGGCCTTTCCATACGCACACAAATTTTGACTCCTTTGACCTTGACCTAATGAACTTAGGGTCCGCATTTAGGTTTAGAAATCTGCGTTTAGGTTTCGAAAAATGCTCATAATGTCTATCAAAGCATTTATCGGGGGCATATGTCATCCTATGGAGACAGCTCTTGTTTTTTTTATAGGTGATCAACACCTCAAGGAAAAATACAACAAATCAATAAAACTATAAAACTGTTTTTGTCAATATTTGGAAAACAATATGAAAAATCAAGCACAGATAAACAAAGACAGATGTTTTAACATAATTTTTCTCTAGAGGCATGTATGTTCAGAATGATGTTTAGATGGACCCAAGGCATTTGTGCATTTGTGTTTTGTCTGTCTCAGTGGCTTCAACGAAACATTGTGCAGGTAATACAGTTGCAGTTTACAGTTGATATTTAACACAACAGAAACACCATTGGCTCAAGAGATGCCCTATTATGTTTAGACCCAGGGTATGGAACCCTGGAAACTCACAGCGGAGGCCATTTAACCATGAGCTATGGGTGAGGTAACCATGACAGACCCCCCCCCCAGCCCTTAAAGTGTAGTGCCTGTATAGCAGGAATACTTTTTTACTTGTTACTACAAATACTGCGTACCTCACCCACCCCTCCAGAAATGGTTGCTTAAACACTGTCTGAACTACCAAGTTGCTTAAATGAAAACAGAAACGATACACTGCACACTTTAAGGAACCACTGCAAAAAAAGTATTGTTAATAACATTAAAAGTGATTACAATGCATAGTTAACTCTATAAATTTGATGCAAATGTTGCAATATTATAATTTAACTGTTTAACTGTAATTTTCATATGCCACACTCATACATCTGCTATTTATTTGCATGAAATTTGCAACAAAACCCATAATTCCTATATTTATTTGAGCAGTAAATAGACGGCTTTCAGCGTTCATGTGTTTGGCATTTTAAGTAAAATTTCATGGAAAATATACCAAATAATTAATTCTATTAGCATTCTTTGAGTCTTTGACATGTAGAATCAAAGGGTGCCACCATTTGGTAAAAGTTGTATATTCCTTCCTGACATTTCATAGGCATTTTAATGCTCAAATATTAATGATATCCAAATGTCGCTGAGATGTAAAATGGAGATATTTTCAGTATGAACAAATAACTGCTAATGGCGTATACAATTTGCAATCATTAAATATAACCATCTGAAAAAGTGTTTGTAATGGCCACATATTATTTCACTGCAGCTAGTTCACAGTCAGAACTTTTAACTTTCAAAGAACGGATGTTGAAAAGTATAGGATGTTGCAGTTAATACAATATCAAGTTAAAGTGAATGGTTATCCTCCAAAAAATAATGCTTTTAGCGCTTTAATCATTGATTTGTGTGTTTCACTAAAGTTTACACTTAATATGTTTTTTTCATTCCATTATAATGTCCATATCATAGGAGAGTTTTGCAATTTACTTTCACTCTATATATAACATTAAATTGAAATCATCCCCAAAATATTTAAGTATTCCTATTGAAAGGAGAGTTTTTTTAAAATGTATTATTAACTCAATATTCAGACAGGAAATCATGTTTTCTTTGTCATTGTCTGGGCTTTATTTTATGACATTTAGTGTTCCAGACTGGACAACAATTCTTGGCGATCAATAATTTTAATTTCACTTGAAAAATGTTGGACCAGTCAGACTGCTGGCAGCATTTTTGCTTTGAACATATTTTGATAAAATTAATCATCTTTTTTAATCAATATCAGAGCGGTTGTCATGAATAAACACAATTTGTCATCCATTGAGATTATTAATTCTTTTGCTCGAAAAAAATGTAAATAAGCTCCAAGGAATTTTTTTAAAGCTGAATTAAATCTGATCTGAAGATTGTGTGCAAATGGAGAAAATTAATTGAGAAATATTAAAATCTACAAGCATTAATACTTTTTACACAGAAGTGTTTTCTTATTTATAAATTGAAACATCACAATATGTACTTTTAAGAATTTCTTACATTGTTCATGAAAAAGTATAATTTGGGTAGAGTATTATACAGAATTCCATAATATTACCAGTGAAAGACTGTGGCACACGGGTTTTAATTATTCTATATTTTTTAATTATTATATATTTTATTGTAATAAGCTATCTCATCTCAATAGTAATATAAAAGCATGTGATAATCAAATGGGACTAAGTAAGATATGTTTACCATATAACATGCCCTTATTTTTATATCCATATGAATGGTTCAATTTGTTCATGAACACAAACTGATTCATCCATGGGGACCAATTTTAAGAGAAATTGATTTTTAATTCCTTTAGATCTCCGTCCACTGTGGCTGTATTCCTCTCAGCCTTTGGTTGGCGGCAAAAACTAATAAAACCATGGATGGTGAAGCTTAGGCAGGCATTTAAACCGTTTTTTTGTTTCCTATAAAACTTAATTGACCCAGGAGATAATTAGAAACAAGAGCTAAATTTTCATCTTAATTGACTTTTGACACAATGACTTCCAGAGAACAGAAATGGTCTTAATGCTGCCTCAAAGACTGCTTTGAGTGGCTATTGGTTTAGTGTACTCATATTTCTGCAATCTCCATGCAGAGTTGTCGTACCTTGCTCTCACATACAATCTCGGCAATCACAAGATATTGGTTTAAGTATTCTATTATGAAAAGAAGTATCATTTTCTTTTAACTTTTTGAAAACAGTGTATAAGTTTAGGTTCATAATAAAACGTAATTACCTAAATAAAAAAAAAGCAAAAATAACAATCGTAAAATTATTGTACCACCTGACTGGGCTATCATCAAGTCTCTGCACAGGTTGGTATTTCTGTATTGATGCCTGTGGATATTTGAGGAAAAATTCAAATTTTATCAAATAATTGTTTGAAAATTTTGACCCACAAGTTGCAATATTCTAAATGTATGAATACATGATAATGTATTTCATGCATAGGTTCCATTTTATTAACTTGCCTTTGCTAAGTAAATGCTCTTACTAGAAAAAATGACCATTTGAGGAGTTTCCACTCCCAATGGCCAATTATTTATTGTTATTTATTTTTATGCCCTCGAAGGAGGGCATATAGTGATCGGACCGTCTGTCTGTCCGTCTGTCCATCTTTCCGCCACACTTTGCTTTTAGGTTTCTGCATTTAGGTTTCGGAAAATGCTCAATACTTCTATGTCCCTTCAGATAGTGACTTGATATTTGGCATGCATGAGAACTCATGGAGCTGCACGGTCATCCTTCAAGGTCAAAGGTAAAAAAACAATCCAAGGGAAGTAATAGGCTTCAAAGGGAGATAATTATCTGTACCTGCCAAATGATAAAAAAACAATTAATAAATCAAAGCGACGCAGTAGGGGGCATTGTGTTTCTGACAAACACATCTCTTGTTATATTGTATGTTTATATCACTTGAGCATGAAGTGCTAATATAACCTTAGCCCTTTACCACTTAGATATGTATTTTCACGCATTTGTAATCCCTTACAAAGTGTAATTTAATTAAATACTTTTCTAACTAAATTCAAGTGTTTATGGCTTTATTTCGAACCCTTAGATACTCATGAGCTGAGCAAACAGCATAAAACATGAAAAGGCTGTGAGTTACTTGCAGGATGTTCTGGTTTTATGCTGTTTGCAATGATGATAGCCATTTTCACCTTGCTTATTATGGGGGAAAAGGCTGAAGTGGTTTGATGCTATCTAGTGTCGTGCATTGTAAGTTTTGCGGTGTCATCAATTGGTTCAAATTATGCATCTGTAATTGAAACGGATGGTATATACGGAGATTTTAATTGCAAAATGACTTTAAGAATGTCCTCTGAAACCACCAAACCAAGGGGTTTGGTATTTTGTGTATATCATAATACAGTTGCCTTCCCACAAATGTATTTCCACGGCCATGGGGGCATCAGGTTTTCTTTAATTTACATAATAACAATTTTGTTAACCTTAGTTAGCAATTTTAGGCAATCATGGCACTTTTGTTATATGTTTTGATGAGGAGGTATATCTTTAGTTACTACTACGCAAGGTTGTTATTATTGGTAACAAGCGATTTTCATATAAACCTTTTTAGTGATTTTTAGCGCTACTGCCAAAGGCAGAAGAGCTTATGGGATGGCATGGTGTCTGTCTGTGTGTGTGTGTGTGTGTGTGTGTGTGCGTGCGTGATACTTTTTTTTGTTTATCCAATAAAGTCCACAGTTTTCATCCGATTCTTTTCAAACTTGTTCAGTGTCTTTATATTAATGAGGACTCGAACCCTATTGATTTTCAGGTCACTGAGTCAAAGGTCAAGGTCACAGTAACTCGAAATAGTAAAATGGTTTCCGGATGATAACTCAAGAATGCTTGGGCCTAGGATCATGAAACTTCATAGGTACATTGATCATGACTGGCTGATCACCCCTTTTCATTTTCAGGTCACTAGGTCAAAGTTCTAGGTCACAGTGACTCAAAATAGTAAAATGGTTACTTTTTCTTGTTTATCTGATAAAGTCCACAGTTTTCATCCGCTTCTTTTCAAACTTGTTGAGTGTCTTAATATTGATGAGAACTCAAACCCTATTGATTTTCAGGTCACTGGGTCAAATGTTAAGGTCACAGTGACTCACAATAGTAAAATGGTTTCCAGATGTTAACTCAAGAATGGTAAGCCTAGGATCATGAAACTTCATAGGTACAATGATCATGACTGGCTGATGACCCCTATTGATTTTCAGGTCACTAGGTCAAAGGTCAAGGTCACAGTGACTCGAAATAGTAAAATGGTTACTCTTTCATGTTTATCCGATAAAGGCCACAGTGTTCATCCGATTATTTTCAAACTTGTTCAGTGTCTTTATATTAATGAGGACTCGAACCCTATTGATTTTCAGGTCACTGGGTCAAAGGTTAAGGTCACTGACTCGAAATAGTAAAATGGTTTCCAGATGTTAACTCAAGAATGCTTAGGCCTAGGATTATGAAACTTCATAGGTACATTGATCATGACTTGCTGATGACCCCTATTGATTTTCAGGTCATTAGGTCAAAGGTCAAGGTCGCAGTGACTCGAAATAGTAAAATGGTTACTTTTTCTTGTTTGTCCGATAAAGTCTGCAGTTTTCATCTGATTCTTTTCAAACTTGTTCAGTGTCTTCATGTAAATGAGGACTCCAACCCTATTGATTTTCAGGTCACTGGGTCAAAGGTCAAGGTCACAGTGACTGGAAGTAATAAAATGGTTTCCGGATGATAATTCAAGAATGCTTAGGCCTAGGATCATGAAACTTCCTAGTTACATTGATCATGACTGGCAGATGACCCCTATTGAATTTCAGGTCACTAGGTCAAAGGTAAAGGTCACAGTGACAAAAAACGTATTCACACAATGCTTCCACTACAACTGACAGCCCAAATGGGGCATGTTTTACAAACAGCCCTTGTTTAAAAAGAGCAATATCGAAGCAATAAGTCCAGAATGACTTCCCCTTGAATATGAGCAAATTTTGAAATCCCGCTTGTTTACGCAATTAATTCCACAGTTTTCATCCAATTATTTCCAAAGTTGCACAGTATTTTTTTATATCAATGATGACTTGAACCCTATTGAATATGAGCAGTATCGAAGAAATAAGTACACAATAATCTCCCCTTGAATTTGAGAAAATTCTCCTTGTTTGCGTGATTATAAGTACACAGTTTCCATCTTATTCTTTCCAAACTTGCACAGTGTTTATAGCAGTAGAGCGATTCAGGCCCTCATGGGCCTCTTGTTTAAGGAATTCAGCCGCTTCACACGTTTATATAACCCTCACAGTGCCTGAAAATTCAAGTTTAAAAAAAAACTGATTTAGAACAAACAATTTGATTGGCAGTCGATTGCTTATGACGACCAGGCCACTCTTGTATGTCACAGTGGAGTGGACATGGATTTAATGGCAAAGATGAAGGAGTAAATATAACTCTCTCACATATAATTGTTTCAAGTACAGTGGTACTTTAATATAAATACATGTACATGACAAGTTGGCACACAGGCTTCTTGAACCTCTGTAAACTGCCATTCTGTCTTCACCTTGGAAAATGAGAAAAAAACACTTCAATGGTTGGCTATTGGCACTGGTTTTCAGGATTCAAAAAGAGTAACCCTACAAAAAGGGCTTAGTATTGACATGAAAACCAAGGCAATATCATTAAATATTCTTTAGATTAAACTCTGAAATCAAACATTGGTGTCCAAAAGTCATGTAAAAATCACTGGTTAAAAAACGGTTCTACCCACGGAACATATTTTGAAGAATCTGAAATTGAAAAAAAATCTGCTTTTCTGCAAAATGAAATTCAAGATTGAGGTAAATAAATAATGTCATTGTTAGAGAAAATGTGTTTTGAAATGCACATATAAAAAAAATTGTGTATCTTTTTCAGGATTCACTGTGTTGCTTTGTTTCCTTGTGTTGAGCAATGAGTGCCGCAAAGATGGTTGCCGACTCCACGCAGGGTGATCTTCTAGAGGTGGGGTCCACACGAAAACGTAAGGTGGGCCAAAAGAAGAAACAGAAAAAGAGGAAAGACTCTGGAAAAAAGGTGATTTTAAAGTTTTTAAGGCTTGTACAACAATTTTATTAACCCTTTACCTCTCAAAAATGCACTTTGACGCATTTGAAGTCCTTTAGAAAATCAACATAAATTTACGTCCTTTCATAATATATTCAAGTTTGAAAGGCTTCATTTCCAACCCTAAGATATGGATGAGTAGCAAACAGCATATAGGGCTTTTCACCCTTATATAACAGGGGCGGAAATTCATCCCCTTCCCAATCGAAAATAAGGTCATTTTTTCCCCAAAATTGATAGAGGATTTCCCAAATTGTAAAAAAAAATTTTTTTTTTTTTTTTTTACTTAGACATATTGGGCATCTCCCAAATTGAAAGCATGGGCTCTAATATGATTAAGAATGCACCACAATGTGTCTTTTAATACTTCTGCTCAATGAAAAATACCCTGTTTCAAAAACTTTAATAAACACGGTCTTCCCAAAATGATCAGTTATCGCGCATGAAATTCCCAATTTGAAAGGCTAGGGCCTCTTCCCAATTTAATGATGAAAAGCCCTGGCATAAAACCTGAACAGACTGCGAGTTACTCACATGCTGTTCTGGTTATATGCTGTTTGCACATAGCCAATTTCACTTTGCTTTGAGTGGGAAAGGGTTAAGTAGTATAAGTTTGGTAGTGTTGAAAGCCAAAGCTTCATCTGTGGCAAAGAAGTATACTGGAGTATTCACCACTGGTGCACAATTCTGCGACCTTACAATGCTAATATTTTCAAGGCCCCAAAAGTGTGTTACATAGGCACGCAGTTGGTACAATTGTAGTCTTCTTGCTAATGTTGCACAGTGAAGACATCAGACATTTCGTTTGTCCCTTTAAAGACATGTTATGGTTTACAAACATGAAATCCACAGGACTTGACCTTCGGACCAATAGCTGTAAATGTCAGGTTTAATTTGCCCGAAGTGTCCCAGAAAAATGGAAGTGGGTTTAGATTTTCTGATAGCTGACGCCTAGTCCAATATGGTCAGTGAAGATTGAAGTGTTAGATCCCGCTGATTTAAGATGTAAATTCTAGCATTATCTTCCATGCCATTATTTTCTTGTTTCTGTGATATATTAGTCTTAATAAGAATGGCCAATGTTCATGAATCATTCCTGTAGTGTTCCTAAGGTTCAGCAATTGGGTCTAAATAGTGGTGATTTAGTGTCTTTAATATAATAAACATTTAGTTTTGAATTAATTTTTTTTTAATACTAAATTAATTAATGCTGCACATGCATTTCACCTTGTATAGTATGGATAATGTAAAGGTCATTTCAAATGGTATGCATATTCCATAGCAAAATTTTAATTATTGTAATGAAATCCCCACACATTAGTTAGGTAGCCTGGACAGGAATTGAACCTTTGTGGTCCAGCGCTATTGATCCAGCATCTAAAATCAATGAACTAAACTGTAAATAGAATCGGAAAACTAAAATAAAATCCACTTGTAGATTATCTCAAATAAAAATCCATTTCTGCCATTAAGGTCTAATTATCTAAAACCAGTTTTTAGTCCTGCTGATAATGCAGACAATCAAATGGTTCTATCTTGCAAAAAACTTCGCATTATACAGTCCATTTGTTATCTTTAAATTTGGATTTAATTTTACATTCCACTGTTGATTTTTCTTTGAACATTCTGTTGAGTGTGATTGAATGGTTATGACTCTAATGTCCATGTGTCATGCAATTGAACTATTGGTAAGGAAATTAGAAAATAACATATCTTGGTGAAACAGGATAAGTGGAAATGACTAATCATTAGTACAAATATGTTACTTGCCTTAACAGCAGAGCATTAATTGATACATATACACACAAATTCAGTTTAAAAAGCAACAAATTTTAAATGTTACGAACTACCATCTCCAGAATGTTATTCTTGTTATTGTTTGAAGATATCAACAATTGCTTTCGTAAACTTGACAACAGAATTTAGCTCAAGTCATCTATGCACTATATTATGAAACATACAGTAGATTACTTGCATTTAAATGATAAGATCACGTGGATGCCATATAACCTAGGGTAACACTGCTCGCAGTCATTAACCCTTTCAGTGCTGGGACTGAATTTTGAAGGCCTTTGCAAACAGTTTGGATCCATATGAGACGCCACAAAACGTGGCGTCCCATCAGGATCCAAACTGTTTGCTATTCTGATAGTACTCTTTGAAAAAAATCGAAGATAATGCTAATTTTAGAAATTCAGCAGACAACATTTTAGCAGACGACAAATTTCCTAGCATGCAAAGGGTTAAGTATGTTAGTGGACTTGTGTTTTAATTGATATATTATGGCTAAAATGATTGTTGTTGGGGGAGGGTGGTGTTAAAAGCCAGTTGTGTTGTTTGGAGGTTTGCACAGGTGTTTCTGCTTTATTCATGCAATTGGTGTCTGCAAAAAAGCTTGTACACTGGCCAGAACGAGAATAAAGTTGGCACCAGCACCATCAGTTTGATATTTACTACTGCAAAACTGTTAACAATAGTTTACTACAAGTGTTGCCATTCTTCTGAGATATTAATTTCAGAAAATAAGTCATCAGATAAATCAGTGAGACTCATTGTGTTGACATTTTATTTTACTCGGTTCCAAATTTACAACAATGAGATGTCATGTCCAATTAACCAAGGCTTTGGGCTGGTACCATGGTAAAGGAAGCATGTTGGAAAATGAAAATTCTTTTGTCGCTATCTAGAATCTTTTATTAGACACATGGTCATTTCTAATTACATGGAGAAAGTAAACGTGAAGATTATATGCATAATTTTAGATGCAATCTTAAAGCTCTGTTTAGATTGCCTGGAAGTTGATAAGTTCAGCCAAGATTCCTCATAGATAATCTAATTCAAATGGACTGCTTAGTGAAATGTTCTGTACTGGTCAGTTGCAAGTACTGGTCAATCAGTGGTCAAGCTGACCACTCTGGCACCAGAGGCTAGAGTTTCTTAGCTTCCATACATATGTAACAGATTTCTCCAGTATTTATGTGTAATGTCAGGTAAGTGTTTTTCTTGGCGCTTGATTAAAAAATTGGTATCTATAGTTCGGTTGATAGTTGTATACATTATTGTTCTGGGAAGCGAATTAAAGGTGATCGTCTTTGTTATTAGTAGCTCTTCATTGAAAAAGCAACATTTATGATTGATTACAACTCTGCTAATGCTGCTGATGCTGGTGTCATTGGAAAGTCAGTCACTATTTGGTTAGTTTTTAGTAAACATTTTGGAGATGATGGTACCCATGATGTCAGATGCTTCTTTAAGGTGCTTCTTATAATGATGATGATATTGATGATGATGATGATGGTGATGATGATCATGATGATCATGATTATCATGATGATGATGATGATGATGATGATGATGATGATGATGATGATGATGATGATGATGATGATGATGATATTGATGATATTGATGAGAAGAATCTGATGATGGTGATGATGATGATGATGATGATTTTTGTGGTGATGATTGTGATGAGAATGATGATGGTGGTTGTGATGATGATGATGATAGGGATGAGGATGAAGATGATTTATTGTAATATTCTCGTTTATCATAAAAAAATGGTATTCAATAATGGGAAGAATGATAGTCTGCTTGCTATATATTTATGTATAATCCTGTCTGATAATAATATGCAACTAGAGTTCTTTCTCAACAAAATACATGTTATGTTTTACATGTTCACTTCAATGTTTCTGGCAATACTTGAATACCAAACAGGTTTGACCACTGACTGGCCAATCAGAAATTCTATGCACATAAAAAATGTAATACCAGAATTTCCAAACCTCTCCAGGGATTCAACCGGTGATTTATGGATTTGGAATTAAGTTCACTTCATGGACAACAATCCACAGTGGCCAGAAATATGTACACAATGCCTTAAGAAAATAAACTTTGGCCAAACATGCAAGCCTTCAAAAAGAAGTCTGATTTCACTAACAGACTTGGCATTTTGGAAAACATCTCCTCGGAATTTTGTTTGTTCCCGTTATTTTCTTTGGTCTTTTGCTTTCCACAATTTGTTCAGTTTGCACGTTAAACGATACTGAGGAAGCAGCACTCATTAATTTGAAGGTCAAAGTGAAGGCTGACCATCAAAGATAGTGAGATCTCTGAGGTCTTGAAAATGAAATGCAAAATTTTGTGTTTATCATATCAAGAATGTTTAATCTTAGAGGTGGCATGTGCCATTAACATACCCCATCTGTTGTTGGGGAAATTCATCTATAGCAGACATGACTGACAGTGGTGATAATGATTACAATTTTCTGATGATACTTTTCTTAGTACTAAATTAAAGTATTTTAATCAACAATTAGATATTCTCTAGTAATTTAAGGATTTAAAGCATTACATATTAATGGCCCAGTTGACTGGGTATATACAGAGCAGAAAGTTACCATTTGAATTTTGTTTATTCGTCATATGGTACCTTTTTGCTCCAATAAGGGCGACACATATATAGGAGCAATCATTATTAAATGCATGAATCCATGCATAAATTTCAGTTGTGACTGTACAAAATAAATTAGTGTTTTTTGCGTAAATACATAACATGAAAATAATTATTAATTTTTCAAATTCATATTCCCTAAGAAACAAATAAATCAAAAGAAAATTAAAAACACATATCAACTGTAAGACATGACCAATTCACCAAAAACAGCAGCATGAAATTGAAAAAGGAGACATTCAATGCGTGCATTGTTTGACATGACAAAGAACAATGCAGAAAATGACCATTCTCCTGGGTATTTGAAATGGACTATGACTGTGGTAAATCCTGTCATTTGTTAACAGAGTGGCTGATTGCAAAAAGCATGTATTCTAAATTGAACATCTTGCAAAGGGTAGTGTCGCTAGCTGATGGGGTCATAAACATGCTGACCAGGCTGCTACGGTACTGTTTCCATCTTGAGTAATCCCATTATTTCACCCATTTATGCCTTAAGTGGACTCTCCCATCCTTCTAAATTGGATCAATTTATTTCCGAAATTAGGGATGTCTAGTATATTTATTTCTATATTTAGAATATTTCTTACAGAAATTCCTTTAAGCAAACATGGCAGACCCAGATGAGACGCCGCATCATGCGGCGTCTCATCTGGGTCAACGCTGTTTGCCAAGGCCTTTTTTCTAGATGCCAGGCATAAATGGGTTTAAACCACTGCATTCACTGCATACTGCACACTGCTCTGGTCAGGGGTGGTGTGGGGTGGGGGATTGGGATATGTTTAAAGAGGATTCTGATAACTTTGTTATGATTTTTTTCATGGTTTTGGGTTAGATATTTGACAACATCAAAGTTCTGTGTGATACTTAAATGAGTGTAAGGAAGAAATTTAAGGTATGGTATTGGATTGCTTGATTGAATATAGCTCTATTCCAGGGACGTGGGGTGGCAGGTGGGGGGGCTAAGGGGTAGGGTTGTTGGGTAGCAGTAGAAGATCTTAGATTGGTGCTAAAGACAGTGAGATTTCATGACGTCGGGGAGGGGATTGGAGCTGGCCAGATGATGGGGGGGGGGGGGGGGGGGGCTTAAAAGTGCACTAGATGGTGGGAGTGATGGAAAAGACAAATGGTATGGAAAAGTTACAGAAGGAGATTATCTGCTTTTATAACAATGGTATATTTTGACTACACTTGAGTTAGTTATCATCGTCATTATCATCATGTTAGTTGTGTCATGCAAAAATGGGTCTTATTCTATATGTGGCCAGCATTCTGGCAGACTGACCAGCTCAATCTTGCAGTCAGGAGGTACCCAGTCAGGAGGTACCCTTTCAGGAGGTACCCAGTCAGGAGGTACCCTGTCAGGAGGTACCCTGTCAGGAGGTACCCTGTCAGGAAGTACCCTGTCAGGAGGTACCCTGTCAGGAGGTACCCAGTCAGGAGAAACCCTGTCAGGAGGTACCCTGTCAGGAGTTACCCTGTCAGGAGGTACCCAGTCAGTTGGTACCCTGTCAGGATGTACCATGTTGATGTGCAATTTGCAGGCTGGCCAGGAGCTACTCTGGCCCCATGAAACCCCATGATTGAACACATTTTATGCAGAATATTATATAGATGGTTTTTTTTCATAGTGCAAATACAAATAATTTACACATCTTCCACACTAAGAGAATTAAAACTTCCTTCATTTTATTCCGGGCCCTATCCTGAATATTTGCAACAGCATGCATGGTCCAAATATTTGCCAGACTCTGGGGAAAATTAAATGATTCTCACCATGTCAGAAAAAATAAAAGTGGAATCTATCAAGACATGACCACTGGCATTTTAAACCCTGGACACATTGTAAAGGGAATTCTGCTTCAAAATGAAAGGACATGATGCATAAATTGACACCAAAATTCACTGGGCAGATGCAATATTGGGGAGAATTAATGGACAATTGCTTTGTCCTGGAAAGCAGTGGACATTTGTTAGAAAATTAAATATAGTCCCCACTAAACTTTGTTGGCTGACAATTAGTCATTGTAGATGCATAGTGCATTGTATTAAATTGTTATCTTAATTAAACCTGTGGAAATAGCCTAAGTGATCCTTTAATTACTAACTAATTTTTTAAAACAGTTTGTCTTAACTGAAGAGGGAAAAAAGGGCATTAGCTTCTGTTAATCCTTTTAGCGCTGGAACCGAATTGTGAAGGCCTTTGCAAACAGTTTGGATCCAGATGAGACGCCACAAAACGTGGCGTCTCATCTGTATCCAAACTGTTTGCTATTCTGATAATATTCTTTGAAATTTTTTTCGAAGAAAATGCTAATTTCAGAAATTCAGCAGACGACATTTTAGGAGACGACAAATTTCCCAGCATGCAAAGGGTTAACGTAATGGGATGCTTTGAGACCATAATGCAGCATGTAGGCTTGGCTGTTAATTTGGAACAATGCATGTATCACTGAATTATGTCAAACAGATTCTCCAAGAGATTAGAGCATTTTGGCCCCAAGTCCATTAATTGTAATGTTGATATATGTTTTATTTGGAATAACGTGTTTCAGCGCACTTCTGGTCATTTTTCCCCCAACAAAAGAGTTTCATCATTGTCCTTAGGACCCATTTTAATATCCCAAGACAGTCTGTTATCTTGTCTAACCTGCTATTATTGCGTCTTTAATTCGAACCATCACCACGATTGAATTTCACTTAATGGCGATTACGCCAACTTAAGTTTCTGCCATATCGGTCCACATTGCCCACTCTAATTTGCATAACCAAAGGTCACTGGGGCCATAAAAAAATTGTGAGGGGCCAACATGCTTAATCACTGTTGTCTATTGTCCCAGTTTCAATGCATCAAGTTTTAACAATGCACATTAATTGAGATGGTCAAAGGACCAATTCAGGCCATGTCTAGGGATATGTAATATGATGTTTTCTGCCAGATTTGGGAGATTTGCATACAACAAAGGGTAGGTCATTGTTTGCCATGGTGTGACACATGCAAAACATGCCTGGTAATTAGATGTGAATAAAATATATTGCCGCAGATTTCTGGACAATCTTTTGAGACATTTTTAAAAGCTTTTTAAAGTTGATTCATTTTTAGAAATGTTACTCCTCCTTTGCATTCTTGACACCTGCCCTGTCAGAAAATACATTAAGTCTGTTTCAGTTTTACTTTATGCCCAGCAAATAAGACACATTTCTGATTGTGTGTTCCAAACTATGATGAAAATGTTCATTTGTATTCTCTAATATATTTTCCTCTATTTAGTTTAATCGGAAGCTTCCTTGATTTATTTCCGAAGAAATGATTGTGTCCTTTATTTAAAGTTTTCTGTTGAAATAAGTATCTAACAGTTTTTGTGAGACTTCAAATTTAAGGTAAATATTAATGTCCCTTAATATTTAAATACATTTATTTATGATATAAGAAGAAACATGGTTATGATTTTTCACCAAACTCTGTTATGAACTATCACAAAAGAAAATTCAAGACTCAATGTGTTCCCTTGTATTGCAGAAGAGAAAGAATTCCTCTGAGGATGAGTACGACAGCAGTGACCTTGACCTTGACAAGGTCATTATGCCACTGGGTCACTATGTCAAGGACAGGGGGACTATGCTGTCAGAGATGTTTCACAGCATGCAGGGGGAGTGTCTGCAGCGGAACCTGCCAGATGTCTTAAAGGTGAAGGTCGTTGGAACAACTTAAGTCAAAAGAAATTGCCTTAAGTCAAAGTAAAGGTCATTTATGTTGGGGGAGGGGTTGTGATAGAGGTGGTGGTTTGACCTGAATTAATCAACCCATTCTGAGACTTATGAATAAATCATAAACTTCGAACCTAGAAAAATACATCCAGCATTTGAATATAATTTTTTTTACAGGCTACCACTGGTGATTTTGGCATTAACAACAAGTTTTTTTATGAAAAATGGTGTTGATAGAAGTCGTTAATTCCAAGTATCACCCAGAATTATCGAAATGTTTTCATATTCCAAATTAAATAATATTCTTTATTCTAATAGACTTAAGTCTAAGAATTGTTTGGTATATAGGGGCCTAAATTTGCAGGGAAACCTACCAGACGTCTTTAAGGTGAGTCTTAAGGGTCATGACTTAAGGGAGACCAAGGTCGAAATTAAGGTCATCAATTTTGGGAAGACGGTGGTGACAGTGATGAGGTCTGTCTTGACAGATTTCATGACATAAAAATGAGCCCTGCGCTGGGAAATTGTAGTTAAATGCAATCTGCACTTGCTTATCAGGGACAACTTTTTTAGCTTTTATTGTATTTTTCCTTTAAAGGATGTCGCTTCTTAGCAAAAATTCAGGTGAGGCTGTAAGGATCTTTCCTGATTAGCCTGTTTGGAATGCACAGGCTAATCTGTAATGTCTTTAGGTACGTGCATTTATGCCGGTGAGGCTCAAATAATGAAAGGTGGGTCCTCTACATTGCAGAATATTAGGGGTTTAAACCTATTAGAGGCTATCCAAACCTCACACTTGTTCATGTGTATTTTATGCAGGTTTAAACCAGATAGAGGCTAGCCAAACCTCACACTTTATCATTTGTATTTTATGCAGGTTTAAACCTGATAGAGGCTAACCAAACCTCACACTTTGTCATGTGTATTTTATGCAGGTTTAAACCTGATTTAAGCTAGCCAAACTCACTTTGTCATGTGTATTTTATTCAGGTTTAAACGTTATAGAGGCTAGCCCAACATTGCACTTTGTCTTGTGTATTTTATGCAGGTTTAAACCTGATAGAGGCTAGCCAAACCTGACAATTTGTAGTGTGTAATCCATGCAAGTTGAGAGTTGAAATATGAAACTTATAATATCTGCTGAAAATCATTTATCAGATACAAAAGTTTCATGTTGAAATCTTAGTACCAAAGGTTGTATGAATATTGACTGTTTTAAAGTACTGACAAAACCATTATACGATCTGTTAAATACGATATTCACACTTGCTTTGAAATAAAATAATTCAATATTCAATGCCTATTTCTAAAAATGCTAAAATTACAAGCCTTTTTCTTGTTTTTCACAGTTACCTTCACGATTTCACCCATTTTATCAACACTTTTCAATAGATTCTCTTGTCAAATTACATGCTAATGAAAAAGTAATGACAGTTTTTTTAGCAAACCATTCACTGCAATCTGGAAAGGTGTGATGTTAATAATACCCATGATGTAGTCAATCTATTGTACTAAAAGAATCACTTTTCTGGTAGTAGTAATATCATTGCAAGTCCTGATGAGACTGGCTTAATTTGGAGGTTAATGTGTTTCATCAAACATGTTAGAATAATAACGGAAGACAAAGACATTATGAGTTCAATCCTTAGTTTGCAAGTGTTTTTATGTCCCCCACCACTATTATAGTGGGGGACATATTGTTTTTGCCCTGTCTGTTGGTTTGTGTGTTTGTTTGTTTGTTTGTTTGTTTGCCCCAACTTTAACATTTGCAATAACTTTTGTGCAATATTCAAGATAGCAACTTGATATTTGGCATGAATGTGTATCTCATGGAGCTGTACATTTTGAGTGGTGAAAGGTCAAGGTCATCCTTCAAGGTCAAAGGTCAAATATATAGCTTCAAAGCGGCGCAAAAGGGGACATAGTGTTTCTGACAAACACATATCTTGTTTTTTTTTTAAAGACTACAAGTACTTGTTCTACCCAGGACCCTGACTTTCAGTGTAATCAAGCTAACATGAAATGGGTTAAAAAATAAAGATGAATTTAAAACATGTGATAAAATGGAATGGAAACCACACGAAAGAAGAACAGCAAACTGAAACGAGAACACAAAATACACTTGGTGCTTTGCAGACTTCTCTTGACCATTCTGCAGCAAAGTTACAAATTAAATCAAAGCGCTGAAGGCTCTGAATTTGTTCGCTGTCGTAATATCATAGATGCAACTCAGTTTTCAAAATTATGTTATAGTTTTTTATATGGCAAGTTTGAAATGACCACAACCCATTCAAATTTATGAAGAGTGTGTCTTAAAACACAGGTCGAGATGTTTTTTTCTTTCAAATCATTGATACAGCTAATCAGTGTGCACAGGCTAATCTTATTTGACATGCATTAAGCCCCGTTTTCCCTGAAAGTAGCCAATATGTACAGATTTTAATGATTTCAATGATAAACACTAGACTGGCCAACATTGTCTTACAAGCTGTTAATATACACACTATGTACTGTACCAGTGAGAACAGGCAGATGGGGGGGTTAGAGCAGACGCTTTTAGCATTTGTCCGCTTAATTTTGCTGCAGTTATCCACACAGGCAGTCATGGGTTACGGATGCTACTGTAGCCAAGTCCATACTGATTTGCAAAATTGCGTCTGCAATAAAAACTGCATTTTGAAAGAAGTATTAGTGTGAAAGTTCTGGAATCCATCCCCTTTAGTAAATTTGCTTTGTAATTTCTGTGTACATGTATGTTGTGGTTGTTATCAACATTTTCAGTAAATTATAGCGGCATCTATTATGTACTTAAAACATTAAATATAACTGATCGTCACCTAATTATAGAGTCGTTTTTACTTTGATCCAAATTATCGGTCTGTGCTATTGCCTTGCTATTTAAATACGCTGCCATTTGAGCCAATGTGGATATTGTAAATTACAGTAACACTTTGTTTTGAAAGTAGCAAATTGACGTTAGTAATATAATAAAACGCAGGGAACATTTTGTTTCGTAATTATGAATTCTTTTGTGAACAATTTGTATAGAGAATAAAAGGGCAGTGTTTGGAGAACTTAAGTCAAATGTAGCCTCACCCTAAAACTGGTGCCATGATGCTAATAAATAAACCATACATCTATTCTGTAGATGAGCGGTGAAGTTTGTAGAAATTGACTGGCATAGACAATTACAAAACAAATTCTCATTATTGAGTTTACAATTAGTATCTAATGATACAAATACAAATTTACTATATTGAATAAATATGGGGCAACGCATAACTTTTTTGTTTTTTTGCTATAACATAAAATTGTAAACAACAACAACTTGATGATAATTTTTTTGCAAAACATTTTTTGGCTATAAAATGCAAGCTAATAAAAACAACAACTTACTGTTCCTTTTTTCAGAACACTTTTTGTAAAGCTGTAAACGTAAACATGTATGCAAATTTTATTTGGTGTTTTCTTCCCCCTCATAATGTGACAGTCAATTCTGAAATAAAATAAAGCGAGCCATGCTTTCCAGCGATTAGCGAAACACTAAAGTCTGGAAATTTTGACGGAATCATAACAAAAAAGTATGCAAATCAAGTTTTATGTCCTCCAGAAATTTTACATATAAATTGAAAGATTTTTATCATGGTATGAAACTAGATGATTAACTTTTACGACATGCATATCAAACTTTGGGATCCATCATTTTAATGCTTATTTACTCTTTTGCATAAAAGCAGAGCTTATTTTGTTTCTAAATACTTTCGCCTTGTCCAGACTTTACTGTTTAGCATCATCAATAGGTTTAGACATTTTGATTTTTTTTTTTAAAGCTGCATATTTGCTCTTAAAAAAATTCTGCTGATTTTTTTCTTAAGTTTTTTTTTGCTCACAGACCAGTATATTGACCACTTGATCATGCAGTTGAAACTTGTATATGGTTTTCAAATCTTGCAAAGCGTTATTTAAAAAGAAATCCGAAACATTAAATGTTTAATGGTGATGTGATTGCCTTAAAAAAAAGAATCAATATCATATGCTTCAAAATAGGATGTCTTTTAGAGATTCCAAAATTGCTTAAGCATAATAATTCAATTTTCTGGACGACCATTACGTTTGTAATGGCATTCTTTTTCTACTTGACTCGCTTTTTCAATTTATCATTGTTTCGTTGCAGTTTGTGTGACTGGATATAATCCATTGAAAAATAAATAGGAACGATTCTGAGGGCTGAAAAATGTTGCCATCTAGAAAACTATTGATAAAAAGGAGAAGAATACTTAAGATGAATTAAGTCTGATTCTCTTTCCCAATAAGGTCTGTATTTACATGAAATTACATTTGAAAAATGGCTTCACTGGTCATAAGGAACATTTGTCAAAATTGGTCTCGGCTCGAGTTAAACTACAGCTCCCATGATAAGAATCCCGATGGAGTAAAGTTTTGAATATTAATATTGACTTGATTAATCTGCTGAATGGAATTGATCGATGGGTATGTTTATAGTTTATGAAAACTGAAGATTTAAAGGGACGTGTAAACAGTTTTTTTCTTAGATAAAAACTTTTTGAAATGTCATCACAGTTTTGGCTTTTACTAAGCCTTGATGGTTATAAGCAATGATAATCAATGTTTGACGGTCCAATTTAGAGCTTATTTATGATACGATAATGTAAAGAAGTTTCAGCAGCTGAGGCTGCATTATGTGAGGGTCTAGATTGAAGCTCAGCACTTCTACCTATTAGATTCATATTTGATGTGGTCATGTGTAGTGTGTGTGGGGGGAACTGGAGGACCCAGAGATAACCCCACCAATCCAGTATGGTGACAACCAACGAAGGTGGGGGGAGTCGGAGGACCCGGAGAAAATCCCACCTATCCGGTATGGTGACAACCAACGAAGGTGGGGGGAGCCGGAGGACCCAGAGAATATCCCATCCGTTTGGTATGGTGACAACCAACCAACATGGGGGAAGTCAGAGGACTTGGAGATTATCCCACCTGTCCAGTACGGAGACAACCAACCAAGGTGGGGGAAGCCAGAGGAGCCGGAGATAATATCACCCGTCCGGTATGGTGACAACCAACCAACGTGGGGGAAGCCAGAGGACCCGGAGAAAATACCACCCGTCCAGTATGGTGATAACCAACCAAGGTGGGGGAAACAGGAGGACCCGGAGATAATCCTACCCATCCCGTATGGTGACAACCAACCAGAGGGCCCAGAAATAAACCCCATGTCCAGAATGGTGACAACCGACCAAGGTGGAGAAGCCAAAGGACTCGGAGATAACCCCACCTCTCCGGTATGGTGACAACCAACCAAGGTTGGGGAAGCCAGAGGACCCGGAGTTAACCCCACCCGTCCGGTATGGTGACAACCAACCAAGGTGGGTGGAGCCGGAGGACCCGGATATAATCCCACCCATCCGGTATGGTGACAACCAACCATGTGCCAAAGAGGGATTGAACCTTCAGGTTGCATAGGCGTGAAGCGTGTCAACCAAATACTGGGCTCAAGGGATATCCCACTTATATTCGATAGATTAAGTTAACCATTATTAATATGTAACAGTCAATTGTAGGGATTACAAAATGTAGAATAGTTGCACGCATGGATTACAAAAAGACAGTTCAATGTAGGGAATATTGATGTAAGAAAGTTCAATTTAAGAAATATCTATGTAAGACTGTATAATGTAGTGAATATCAATTTAAGACAGTTTAATGTAGGGAATATAAATTTAAGACAGTTCAATGTAAGGAATATCAATTTAAGACAGTTAAATGTAAGGAATATCTATGTAAGACAGTTCATTATGTAAGGAATATCAATGTAACACAGTTCAATGTAGGGAATATCAATGTAAGACCATTTAATGTATTCAGGAATATCAATGTAAGACAGTTCAATGCAGGGAATATCAATGTAACACAGTTCATTGTAGGGAATATCAATGTAAGACAGTTCAATATAGGGAATATCAATGTTAGACTCAGTTCAATTAAGTGGCTTTCAGTATAAAGAGTTTAGCAGAAGGATGATAAATGTAAGGGTTAAGAAGTCCAGTATAGATTATAGTAGGCAGCCTTAGTGAGGTAAAATGTATGACTGTTCTTAGTAGGAAGTACCAATTAATTGTAGTTTGTTTGTAGTTTTTTTTTTTTGGTTCTTATCTAAGTATGGCTTTAAATAAATCTTTTCAGCAGCAGTTTTTATACTTTTTTTTCATCTAAACATATAAACTTATTTTCAAATGTAAATAGACTTAATCATGCTTTTAAGATTTTCTTGCTTGTTTGACATTACAAAGGCATCTTGTTTATAATTAATGTGAGCACTAGGAAACATGAACATGTAGTTACTGGTCAGTCCACAGTGTGATTAATGGCATTACAATGACAATATGAAGGTATGATCAACAGATATGTCCAGGAAAATGTCAAATTTTTGGCCTTTGGATCCCCTGGTTTTAATTAAGTCTTGAAGGAAAAATGTACGATCTTCATTCCTCTGCAAGCAATCCACTATAAAGCACTCAATCAGGCAACTGGCCTTAAACTGGCATAAAAACTTTGACCACAGTCATTTTTCAAAGTCCTGGAACATGATGAATTTCTTATAAATGATTCACTGGTCAGCCAGGCTTAATCACTTGAATTGGTAAGAGCAGACTGGGTAGGAGAGTGTTGCATGGCCAATCAGTAAAGTTGCTGAATGGTTCCAATTTATTTGAAATCATTTTGCACTCATTTCTTTTGACACTAACCATGGGCCTATCACTTGAGTCTAATTATTAGAAAAGTGTGTTGCTGCACAGGGGTTATGGTCTAGTTGGTGGAAGCACCAATCTGAAATCTTGTCCTCATTTCTACTATTTCTGAGATAAAGGTAATTACAATTTGAAAAGACAAAGAACAGAGGAGAATGCAGTGCATTGTAGTTGTTTTAGAGGGGTTTAAACATATTTTACTAAATGTAATTGGGTTTTTTCAAGTTCTTTTAGAAAGGCTCTCCTTACAGTGCAAGCATTTGTTTGCATGAATATTTAGTTTTAGTTTAAACCTATTTATTTAAGCTTGATTGCATAGAAAGCCTATGGCTTATTCGATACGCTCTCAAGTTTGTTTCCTGGGCCTAGAACAAGTACTTAGTGTCTCTGGGGAAGATTTAAAGAACACTCCCATCATGGGGATCGAACCCGTGACCTCCCGGTCGCTAGGCGGACACCATATCCACTACACCACGACAACCTCGAAGACCCCTATTTAGTTTTTAACAGAAGCTCAGTCATATAACGTGGTCAGTTAAGCTGCTCAATCGTTTTCTGGTCAATTTTAGCCCAGCTAAAGCATTAACTTGTATTTTGTACACATACAATTAATTGACAACTGGCCCTGGGAGAAAATGGCTGTAGAGATGATTTTATCACAGATCTTCAAGAATCACTGCGCAACCTTTGTGGCTGCGCTTGATTCAAACTTTGAGTCTGATTTGACAGTCCAGCGCTATACCAACTGAGCTTGCCAGGCCCTGGCAAACTAATTGCGTCTTGAGATCTTAGCAATTTTGATACTCAAAATTAGTAAAACTGAATTCCTTTTATATTTAATGGGGATTGGTTGTATGGAAATTCAGAAAATTGTATAAATTATATTGGTTCAGTTTTTCATTTGAATCAAATGTACTATACATTACTTATATACACACTTTATGCATTATTTATAAAATACTATCTTTTGTAACTAAATAGACCCTTGTGCATGCAATTCGCCAGATGAACAGACATACAATCTTTTTCCAAAAACAAAAGTTGTAAAGCTTGTTGGCTTAAAGCGTGTTCTATAAATACACAATGATAAAGTTTGTTAATGTTATAAAACGTGCTTATGAGACTTTTTGAACTGAATGTACTCAACAACAGTTTGACTTTCAGCAGATGCATAATACTCTCTTAAATCGTTAATTGCTTGTGGTTATTAAATGTAATCCTTTCTTGAAACGTTAGGATCATATTCACGTTTGTTGAATCTTTAACTTTTTTCCTATTGAACTATATTTAAAAGGAATTCCGTCGACTTTTTATCAAGAATTTAATTACAGAAATAATCTTGGAAATCTTTTCAAATTTGAGATCAAAAGCATTTAAATTTCTTTAATGATTATTTCTCAAACAAATTATTGCTAACAAGTATAGATCTTCTGAGAAAACTTGGCTGGCACTTAAAATCATTTCAATGTAATAAATCTCTGACAATTTTGATGTTTAAAACAGATGAAAAAAATCCATTGGTATTAGAAAACTTACATGATTTTGAGGAGATTTTAAATGGATTTTTTCACTTTGATGTTCCTTCAGTTAATTCTCAGAACATATGGTCTGTAGAGCCATATAACTTCAGTAGTTTACATATCCCATAAACATTCAAAGGCTGCTTACAGTAGCTTATTGACCATATTCAAAGCTGAAATCAGAAAATAAACATTTATTTTGATTTCAGCTGGAAACTATAATAAACTCCACTCCTCTCCCAAAGGTTATCATAACCAAATACTCTTAAGTAAATATCTTGAAACTTCTGTGAGCACCTTGTAAAATACCATATTTCCTAACAAAAATTTTGTTCACTGCTTAGAAGTTTTAATGTTGTGTAACCCATGCTTTGCTGTAAAAGAAGCACCTTCACTTGTATAACAAATTTTGTGCAATGTAACAAATTATTATGAATATCGGTGTAATTGTTTCACTAAAATTGTAACTGAGAAAATGCATTTTCTCATTTCAGACATTAATGTTCTGTGATAAATGAGGTACATAAATGTTTATGTAAGATTCATATTTGTCTACACAGGATTGTGTTTTTAATCCTTCAAGTTTAACAATATACCATCAGGTTAAACTCATATTGACATTCTAAACATGACTATGTTCTTGCTCAGTATTGACATTCTAAACATGACTATGTTCTTGCTCAGTTGGTCGAGGTCTGCTGTCTTACTCTCTCACTATAGCGCTGGACTCCATTTCCAAGGATATCGGGCTCGATTTTGGCCTGACCATGTGACTTATGTTATGATTGGACATGAACTCATTTCCTACAGCAACTACTCGGATGGAGGATTTGTCAGTAACTAGTATAAGTATCTAAGTATGTGCACATAATACTGGTAAAGAGAGACAGAGGGCTAGCTGTTCACTGTGATGTGACTGAAAACTGAGGAAAAAGGCAAAATATTATCAACACATAAAAACAAAGAATCTTACAGGTCAATGCAATCTCACACAAGAAGGTCCGGTCTGTTTATAGTTGTGTCTCACATGTCAGGTCCTGTCTGTCACATATGAGATTTTCCTAACACTCTGCGGTAGTGTCTCACACTTTCTCTCATGTCTCACACTTTATGGACATGTCTCACTTTTTATGGTCATGCCTCACTTTATGGACATGTCTCACGCATTTCCCTAGGTCTTGCACTTTATGGTCATGCCTCACACTTTCTGTCATGTCTCACACTTTATGGGCATGTCTTACACTTTCTCTCATGTCTCACACTTTATGGACATGTCTCACACTTTCTCTTATGTCTCACACGTTATGGTCATGACTCACACTTTCTCTCATCTCTTATGGACATGTCTCACACGTTTTCTCATGTCTCACACTTTATGGACATCTAACAGTTATGCCTGACACTTTAGAGCCAATCATCTGACAATAGCACACAATCCAACATTGTTTTAAACACAATGCCTGCCAAATTATTGCCCACCTTGAACACGAATCTGTGATTGCCAGGAAACTTTTCAAATAAACAATTATTGTTATCATAAAAGTATATATGATAAATTTTACCATTGTTTTCTCAGCCAGCCTGTTTTATCTTTGATTGCTTGGGTCTGTTCAGATTAATCTAGCCTCTAATTAATGTCAGGAACAAATTTAATAGTTTTGAGAGGTAGTGGTTCTGGTGAGATGCATTAAAGTTGTTTGAACACTTATTTTGTCAGCAATTGAACATTAACATTACCTTCAGCATTGATCAGTGCTATGTTTCAATCTACAATAAAAGAAGTACAAGTAGTAGCACAACAGTAGTAAAAGTAGTGGGAGCAGCAGCAGTATTAGCAGTATTAGTAGTATTAGTATTAGTAGTAGTAAAAGTAGTAGAAGTATTAGTAGAAGCAGCAGTAGCAGTAGCAGCAGTAATAGTGGTAGTAGTAGTAGTAGTAGTAGTAGTAGTAGTAGTAGCAGCAGCAGCAGTAGCAGTAGCAGCAGTATATTAATTGAAAACATTGACAGGTTAATTTATCTTGCGCTTGCTTAATCATTGCTTAGGGATTATTTCAGTGTTTGGAAATATAAGGTATTCTTTATTAGTGTGAGGATGAGGACTTCTTTCTTTTATTGCCACTTTTGACCATGGAGCAAGAGATAAAGCAATTATATATCCAGGCATTAACCCTTTAATGTTTTTTAATTATTGACCACCACAGCTGTTGTGAAATGAATTAAGAATCCGTAAATTGTAGATTATAGAATTGTGAAACCATGATCTTCAAATCCTTTGCAAGGATTGATTTTGCGATAAAATTAGATTAATACAGCATATGCTCTCCAACAGCTGGCTGTAGAATTCAAAGTTTGATTAAAAAGCTTAGCATTGTAAAGCCCAATGTTTTTGTAGTTTGCTTTACGCTCAATCGCGGATCAAATTCCGAGATTTGAAATGGAACATCTGACAATATACATGTTTCCAGGGAAAGTTTGTTGAAATAATGAACATACAACAAGTTTTTATTGCTTGTAAGCCAGTTTTGATTGAAAACAATAGCATCTAGGACAAGTTTTCCAACTGCGCTGTTTGTGTGAAATAATTTCATTTTGCAATTAACTAACCATTCAAAGAGCATTTAGAGGGTGGGGGATGCAGGGGGGGGGGGGGGGGGGGGGGGGATAAAGTGTTGCTAAAGGATGGCCAATCAAAGGGAATCAAAGCTTTGCATAGGTAGACTATTTGAGTTTTCATTATGAAATTATGGGATTTAAAGTTGTTATTAGGTCATCAAAAGCATTTTTGCTCTAAGCTCTCATTATTTAAAATATATAACATCTTATATTAACTGTTTTTAGTTGGTCGCGTTAGCGGCCGACTAAATTTACAGAGCATATTTTGCAAATCAGTATGTGCTTAGAAGCCTTAGCTACGGTAAGAACCGCAACTCACTCTGCTAGGGACGATTACCGCTGCCTGTCTGCAGCAGAGGACAAATGATTCTGCTCTAGCAGTGAGTGTATATACCAGCTTGTAAGACGACATTGGCCAGTCAAGTGTTTATCATTGAAATCTGTACATATTGGCTGCTTTCAGGGAAAACGGGGCTAAGTGCATGTCAAATAAGATAAGCCTGTGCACACTGATAAGCCTGTGCAATGCGCACAAGCTAATCAAGGACGACAACAGCGAACAACTTCAGTGCCTTCAGCGCTTGGATTTATTGTTGTCACTATATCTGTTGTAGGTCATACAAACGTTCTTTGTAGAAAGCAGTAAAATGCTGTAAATGTATAGAAATTTGTCGGTATGAACTTTCGTGGTTTAATAAAAAAACACTCATTCGTTGACACGTGATTTCGTGGATTTCAATTTTTAGCTCACCTGATTGCTCAGGTGAGCTTTTGTGACTGGTCTTTGTCTGTCGTATGTCCGTCCGTCCATTAACATTTGCTCGTAAACATTCTAGAGGCCACATTTCTCGTCCCATCTTCATGAAACTTGGTCAGAAGCTTTGTCCCAATGAAATCTTGGCCGAGTTCGAAACTGGGTTGTGCCTGGTCAAAAACTAGGTCACTAGGTCAAAAAAAAGAAAAACCTTGTAAACACTGTAGAAGTCACATTTCATGCCCAATCTTCATGTAACTTTGTCAAAATGTTTGTCTTAATGATATCTTGGTTGAGTTCAAAAGTGGTTCCGATCCATTGAAAAACATGGCCACCAGTGGGCGGGGCAGTTTTCCTTATTTGACTATAGAGAAACCTTGTAAACACTCTAGAAGTCACAATTTTTGCCAAATCATCATGAAAGTTGGTCAAAACATTAGTTCAATTGATGTCTCGGACATGTTCCAAAATGGTCGAGATTGGTGAAAAAACATGGCCGCCAGTGGGCGGGTCATTTTTCTCTATATGTATATAGTGGCAGTTTTCCCTATTTGGCTATAGAGAATCCTTGTAAACACTCTAGAAGTCACAATTTTTGCCCAATCATCATAAAAGTTGGTCAAAACATTGGTTTTATTGATATCTCCGACGAGTTAGAAAATGGTCGGGATCTGTGAAAAAACATGGCCGCCAGTGGGCGGGGCATTTTTCTCTATATGTATATAGTGAAAACATGTGAACACAGTAGAAGTAACATTTTTGGCCCAATTTTCATGAAATTTGCTCAGAACATTTGTTTCCTTGATACGAGAGTTGAGTACAAAAATGGTTCCGGTCAGTTGAATAACATGGCTGCTGGGAGGGGGGCAGTTTTCTCATTATGCCCCCCCCCCCCCCCCCCCCTTCGAAGAAGAGGGGGTATATTGTTTTGCTCATGTCGGTCCGTCCGTCCACCAGATGGTTTCCGGATGATAACTCAAGAGCGCTTATGCCAAGGATCATGAAACTTCATAGGTACATTGATCATGACTCGCAGATGACTCCTATTGATTTACAGGTCACTAGGTCAAAGGTCGAGGTCATGATGACCCGAAAAAGTAAAATGGTTTCCGGATGATAACTCAAGAACGCTTATGCCTAGGATCATGAAACTTAAAAGGTACATTGATCATAACTCGTAGATGACCCCTGTTGATTTTCAGGTCACTAGATCAAAGGTCAAGGTCACGATCACCCGAAATAGTAAAATGGTTTCCGGATGATAACTCAAGAACGCTTAGGCCTAGGATCATGAAACTTCATAGGTACATTGATCATGACTCGTAGATGATCCCTATGATTTTCAGGTCACTTGGTCAAAGGCCAAGGTCACGGTAACCCGAAATAGTAAAATGGTTTCCAGATGATAACTCAAGAACGCTTATGCCTAGGTTCATGAAACTTCATAGGTATATTGATCATGACTCGCAGATGACCCCTATTGATTATCAGGTCACTAGGTCAAAGGTCAAGGTCACAGTGCCAAAAAACGTATTCATACAATGGCTGTCAAGGTCACGGTGACTCAACTTAGAAAAATGGTTTCTGGATGATAACTCAAGAATGCTTACGCCTAGGATCATGAAACTTCATAGGTATATTGATCATGACTGGCAGATGAAATAATGATGAAACTTGACCAGGATGTTTGTCTGGACAATATCTAGGTCAAGTTTGACATTTGGTAAAGATTGAATGAACCGACTCCTCTCAGGTGAGCGAACTAGGGCCATCTTGGCCCTCTTGTTTCGGAAGACTGACCGTCATTATAATTAAACTTTCATTAAAACAACCAGAGTAATAACGAAGCATAATCTGCTAATCTGTGTTGACAGCAAGACTTGAGGTTAATGTGCACTGAAGCATGAAAGTGTTGCAGATAATTGTCGATAAAGCGGCCCACTTGTGGGTCCCTCTCGCTAATTGCCATCAATGTTGCAATAGGTCTCCTAGTAGTAACAATTGACTTATAAGGTCCTCATAATACATGTGTGAAAACCGTTATGTCTCTTTTAAATTTAATTGGCACAAATATCTCGGATAACCGACAACAAAAGAAAATGTCGGAAATGACATTTGGAAATGACCAGTTTTGGATTAAAAATGTATACATAATCGTTGGTACTTGAATTCGTGGTTCAGCGGACCAACGAAATCCACGAAAATTTGTACCACACGAAATTTAATGGTTTTACAGTAGCGTCTGTTATGTTACTACTGTTTGACGCTGTCATTTTGGGGTTGGCTGAGCCAGTATATTGACCTGTTCATATGTCTTTACAATGTTATTGTTTCATTACTTTGTCTCCATTCAAAGCCAAGATTATTTTCCAGAAAATCTAATATTACAAAGGAATGTCTCTAAATGTGTGAAAGATACCATAAGACTGAGTACACAGGTTTCAGAGATATTTTGCCTTGAATTTGAGATTTGTGACGCTTAACCATGTGTGAAGTGCATTCATGTATATTGGGCACTTGATTTTTAATGTCAAAGTGGAACATTAATTAAGTTTACTAATCAAGAAAACAAGCTTATTGATTGGCTAATTGGCTGCCATTTGACTATTGCGCGTTTTGTTGATCACATGACTAAAACTTTGATCAGTGTTTTTTTGCAGAATGCTTTATGATTCTACTTTAACGAGCATAATACTAATACATTGGATGCAGTGCACATACAGTTTTGAATGTTCAATATTCATAGACACCCATCAATGTGATAACATTATATTCGTGTCCCTAAATGCCACTTTCCATCTCAGATTACTCAACCAGTGCTGTTAATTATAAAGCACAAAAAACACAAACAAAAGCATTTTTTCATATTTTATGAAAACATTTTAATTGTTGTAAAATATGCTGCCACTGTGTTCACACTGACCATAATGGTTTATTTGGTATGTCAATAACAAGTTTCAACAATTGATAGTGTATTGTATTATTGTAAAACAAACATGAGGTCTGTAATGAATATTTATGATTGCTTTTATTAACCTTTCGGCATCGCGCCTTTATCAAAACAATGGAAAAAATCTGTCGACTACATTTTTACGTTTTTTGACAACCAATGCTCACATAAATAATTGACAAATACAGGCACAATGCAGAAACGTTAATAAAACAAGTGGAATCAGAGGGTGAATAATTATGTAATATCCCTTTAGATAATTACACTGAGCTTATTTATGATTGCACAATTAGGAGCAACGATTATGTTGTACCAATGTAAAACTCTCACAAACTTTTTTATTTAAAATTTGGTGGTAAAAAACTCTTGTTCTTGGTAGAGGTTGGTACAAAAGCTGAAATTGGTTCTTATCATATGAATATCGTTATTTGTAATTTTTGTTATTGGCTGCATTCTGTTTCAAATGTGTGATAATCAGCAATCACAGCAGGAATTATTTAATCCTTTACCACTTAGATACGTATTTGACCCTTTACCTATTAGATATGTATTTAACCCATTACCACTTAGATACGTATTAAACCCTTTACCACTTAGATACATATTTAACCCTCAGCCTATTAGATATGTATTTAACCCTTTACCACTTAGATACACTTAGATACGTATTTAACCCTTTACCACTTAGATACGTATTTAACCCTTTACCACTTAGATACGTATTTAACCCTTTACCACTTAGATACGTATTTAACCCTTAGCCTATTAGATATGTATTTAACCCTTTACCACTGAGATACGTATTTAACCCTTTACCACTTAGATACGTATTTAACCCTTTACCACTTAGATACGTATTTAACCCTTTACCTATTAGATACGTATTTAACCCTTTACCACTTAGATACGTATTTAACCCTTAGCCTATTAGATATGTATTTAACCCTTTACCACTTAGATACATATTTAACCCTTTACCACTTAGATACGTATTTAACCCTTTACCTATTAGATATGTATTTAACCCTTTACCACTTAGATACGTATTAAACCCTTTACCACTTAGATACATATTTAACCCTTTACCACTTAGATACGTATTTAACCCTTTACCATTTAGATACATATTTTCACGCATTTGTAGTCTATAAGAAAGTTACATTTAATAAAAGACCTTTCTCACTAAATTCAAGTTTTAAAGGCTTCATTTCCAACCCTTAGATACTGATGAGCAGCAAACAGCATAAAACCTGCTGAACAGACTGCGAGTTACTCGCAGGCTGTTCTGGTTTTATGCTGTTTGCACATTATAAACCATTTTCACTTTGCTTCTGAGTGGTAAAGGTTTAAAACTGATGACCAACTGGTGTTGGGCATTATTTTTTTGTAGAGAAATCAGTTTATAAACAAGCTTAGCTGCTCTAGTCCTCAATAAACTCTGTCTTAACTTCAGAAAAAAATAATCGTTGTTTTACTAAGCATGACAAATGTGCATTAATAATCTAAAGAGGTTATTGTGTCTGTAATTAAACTATTATGTAAACAAATAAACAACTAAAAAAACATTTAAAATACATTTCATTTTCACATTTCAATTACAGATAATCATAGAAGATAAGATGGGTAAACTTTCATTGGAAAATAACAGTACTTTTGGTTTTTATTTTGCAAAGTGTCTGAGATACTTAAATTAATGGCTGTCCAATCTTAAAACTCAAGAATTTTCTAGGCTACAGCTTGCCGACTGCCCTGGCTATCTTGTTGCTATAGTAACACTGACCTTTCTGAAAATAAATCACAAAAATGCCAATAACTATTATTGTGTATTCCACACTCTTGTTTCCTGTTTCAATTTTACTGGTTTGTTCCTGTTTGGGTTTTTACTGGTTTAATCAATTCAATCCAGATTTACTTGATTTTGATGGTCTATAATGATTTCATCTGTGTGAGTCACAGTGTATTTATTTCTAAGATTAGGGTAGGGGGAGGGGGGGGGAAAGCTTGGTCAATTTCTGCATATACCCTTTGCAGGCTGGGAAATTTTATCGTCTGCTAAAATGTCGTCTGCTGAATTGGTAAAATAAGAATATTCTTCATTTTTTTTTCCAAAGAAATTACCATCAGAATAGCAAACAGTTTGGATCCTGATGAGACGCCACGTTTTGTGGCGTCTCATCTGGATCCAAACTGTTTGCAAAGGCCTTCAAAATTCGGTTCCAGCACTGAAAGAGTAAATAAATTACAGTGCAGTGGGAGGGGGGGGGGGGGCTTGGGTGGAGTGGAGGCTGAGGGCAGTGGGTGGGGGTGGGGTTGGGGTTGGGCTGACAGATTGATGGGATGGGATGGGCGGCAGACAGAGGGAGGGTGAAGGAGGCACAGCGGGTGTTGAGGAGGGAAAGGGAGTTCAGAAGGCAGAGGGGGAGGGGTGTGAAACACGGAGGAGGGATGCAGTTACTCTGATTTATAAAATCTGATGCATTACATAGGTAAAATTATTAGATGCTATTTCATACTGAATGTGACAGAGATTCTTTCCAGAGACATCTTTGGTCCATTGTTGTTGATTTTGTCCTGGTCTTTGTCGTAATGTATCTTTTGATGGAATGGGAAAGCAGGGTGTAATGCATGTATGTAAAGTTTGGTCACAGATTAGTCCGTGCAGTCAGCAAAGTCTAATCAGAGATGACCTTTTCCAGCTAAACTGGAATAAGACTTCCATTCAATTAAAAATACCATTAAAGTGGAAAGTGAAGCCCCTAATTAGCCTGTGCACGGCTCATCTGTTGTTGGCATGGAAGCACTTGGGTATCTTATTGGCTGACAAAAATCTACCCTTGTGCCCTTAGCAAACATATTTTGCTGTCCGCGTCGTGCTAAAACCTGAACATTGGCTCTAAAATCAAAGTGCTTACACTTACAACATTGAAACTTCATATGTAGCTGCACATTGATGAGTTCTACACGCCACATTCATTTTTGGGTCACTAGGGCAAAGGTCAGGGTCATTGTGACCTCTAATATTCTTCCGACAAGCTTTCATTTATTCAAAACTGCACCCACAGCCGAGCGTTGGCACCCGCTATGCAGTGCTCTTGTTATACCCCTAGTTCTTCTTGAATGCTCTGAGCTTTTATAAGTACATACTTACAACTCAGAGTTCTTCCTTGTAACCCATTTTTTTATGTAAAAAAATTATGTCTCACGTATGTCTATAAACTCGAGTTTAATCAGCCTAATACATCGTTACAAACACAATACCTGTTATTACCGATATCAATTTGCGAGTGGATTGTGGAGAAATACTCAAAACAAAAACTTTGTACAAAACCCGTTATCAAACCGAAAGCCGAAGTTTTGAATTTACTATTCGATCTATCTTACGGATGTTCCGGAGATAGTCCGTATATTACGATTGGTAGATTAGACACGAGATTTATCTCGCCGATGATTCTGGAGATGGTCTATAGCGTATTTTTGAACTGGAATTACTCGGCTTTGTCCATTGCAAAAACATATACATTTAAAAGAATCGTTGACGTGTTTGAAACTTTAGATTAATATCAATATTATGCGAGCATTACATATCATGTAATTTGTTTTTATTTGCGCATTATGGATATATTTACGATCTATTTGTGTTTATTTATGCCAGAAAATAGTTTATGTGGCTAATATTTTGGATTAAACTGCCGCCCGGATTCTGGGCGGGGGACATGGAAAATGTTGTAAGCTGCAACTCCCAGCGACCCAGAGGGTCAATAGCTGGGAGTTGGATTATTGCAACTAGTTAAAGCCCCACAAACGTTTAGGACGTATATAGGAGTGAACTTGTCTGTCGGTCAGTCTGTCTGTCTGTCGGTCAGTCCGTATTTAGTGTCCGCTCTCTAATTCAAGTTGATTTTATCTGATCTTCACCAAACTAGGTCAGATGTTGTATCTAGATGATGTCTAGGTCCAGTTCGAATATGGGTCTTGCTAGGTCAAAAACTAGGTCTCAGGGTCACTTAGTGCGTTTTAAACATTGAGCATGGTGTCTGCTCTCTAATTCAAGGTGTTTTCATCCGAGCTTCACCAAAATTGGTCAGAATGTGTATGTAGATGATGTCTAGGCCAAGTTCGAACAATTACATGGGTCATGGCAGGTCAAAAGCTAGGACACGGGGTCACTTAGTGTGTTTTAAACATTGAGCATGGTGTCCGCTCTCTAATTCAAGTGGTTTTTATCCAATATCTGCACCAAACTTGGTCAGAAGTTTTATCTTGATGATCTCTACGCCAAGTTTGAACATGGGCCATGCAGGGCCAAAAACTAGGTCACGGGGTCACTTACTGCGTTTTTTAACATTCAGCATGGTGTCCGCTCTCTTATTCAAGTAGTTTTCATCCGATCTCACCAAACTTGGTCAGAAGTTTTATCAAGATGATCTTAAGGCCAAGTTCAAACATGGGCCGTGCCAGATCAAAAACTAGGTCACGGGGTCACATAGTATGTTTTACACATTCAGCATGGTGTCCGCTCTCTGATTCAAGTAGTTTTCATCTGAAGTTGTAACTAGATGATGTGTAGGTCAAGCTCGAACATGGGCCATGCGGCGGGTCAAAATCTAGGTCACGGGGTCACATAGTGCGTTTTAAACATTGAGCATGGTGTCCGCTGTTTTTGTGAAGACAACATGCAAAATATTCTGTGTCAATGTGGCATGTGGGGGTATTCCTCACGTCTGTGACAAAGCTCTTCAGTTTATTATGCTCCCCCAAAATTTATTTATTTATAAAATAAATTTATTTATGAGCATATAGTCGCCGCTTCGTCTGTCTGTGCGTGTGTGCGTCTGTCTGTCCATCCATGCACAATTTTTGTCCAGGCTATTTCTCAGCAACTAATGACCGGAATTCAAAGAAACTTTATGGGAAGCTTCACTTCCAAGAGGAGATGTGCATATTATCAGCGGGTTCTGGTCGGAAGATTTTTCACAGAGTTATGGCCCTTTGAAATTTTCCATTAACTGTACATATAGTGCAATTCTTGTCCGGGCTATTTCTCAGCAACTAATAACCGGAATTCAATGAAACTTTATGGGAAGCTTCACTACCAAGAGGACATGTGCATATTATCAGCCGGTTCTGGTCAGATGATTTTTCACAGAGTTATGGCCCTTTGAAATTTTTAAGTTGCTAAACCATCTATCGTATTATTTTGTCCAAAGTTATGCCCCTCAAGATGTTTCCTTTTATCTGAATATATAGTGCAATATTGTGACAAAAAAAACTTTGGGGAGCATCACCCGTCTCAGACGGTTTCTTGTTTTTGTTGTAATGAAGAATTTATGCCAGGATATTGGCTATCATTTAAAGGTCAACAAATTAAAGTCCATTTTAATGTGACTTGTTTGTGTTTAAGATATAAGCAGTCTTAACACTGCTGTTTTTTGGTAGATTGGGCATTATAGTATATGGCATTATTCAATGTCTGGAGAAGGCAAAAAAATCACCAGTGTCCATAGTTTGAACTGTCCAGTTGAATTTATTTACGGCTGTTTTCACACGATCCCCTGCAAACGAATGCTGAATTCCGGACTGGTGCCACTGGGATGGGTTGATTAAGATTAAAATTCATGAGCACAGACAAGATGAACTGTAATAAAATTTCTAATACATTGATTTTTCTGTCCACCGAATAATGACCAGTGACAAAGTTCCCAGGATCTCAGGCCGGCGCTGTGTGAATTATTGACCAGTGTCTTGAAAGTTTACAGAAAATGAACTAAAAACAGGGAAAAAACACATTACAGCTAATTATTTCTCATGATACTGGATAGTTTTCTAGCTTTCAGATAACATGTTTGCTACACCCATTAAGTCGTAAATGTTTGTCTGTTTTGTTTGCCACGATAAGGAAAAGTAATGTTTAAAAAGAGGGAATTGTTACAAAACTAATATTTGAGTAGCAGTGCGAAAATGTGAAAATTTGAACTGGTCTATTTAAATATGATGAGTGTAATAGTACAAAATGCTTTAAATAGTGTATAATAGTATAATATACTAAAACATCAAAATAAAGAGTTTAGTTGAGCAATCCGCACAGGCTGGCTAATCAGGGAAGACACTTTCCGCCTTATAAACTTGATTTTTGCCAGGAAGAGACTTTCTTCAAATGAAATATACCACAGGCTAATCTTGGATGGCACTTTATGCACATGCATTAAAGCCCATTTTCACAGAGCAGGGCCAATATATTAAAGATTTATAATATATAATATTGATTCCTCTACTTGTTTGAAGTATGATTACCCAGTCACATGCAAGAACTTTAAGTCACAATTTGACCCCAAGTTGGACTTTTTAGGCTCAGTTAAAGTTAAACCTTTCAGTGCGGGAACCGAATTTTAAAAGCCTTTGCAAAAAGTTTGGATCCAGATGAGACGCCACAGAACGTGGCGTCTCATCTGGATCCAAACTGTTTGCTATTCTGATACTATTCTTTGAAAAAAAAATGAAGAAAATGCTTATTTTACAAATACAGCAGACGACATTTTAGCAGACGACAAATTTCCCAGCATGCAAAGGGTTAAATATAATCTCAAATGAGGGCTGAAGTTGGAATAGACAGACTGCAAGTCTTTGTACATTGAAACAGATTTTTTAAGTCCTAAATATTTGTCCCAGCATGGTCTTTTAAGTCAACTGGTGAATTCAAAAACATAGGTTAAGGGCCTATGATGTCCAATATTGGTCGTAAGTTTGAATGCTGCACTTTGTTCTGACTTGATGCCAAAGTTTGCTTTTATCACTAGTTATTCCAACTAGAAATAGTTTGTATCTTCAGAATGTGTTTTCATAGGGTCTCAAGATTGAAATCTGACTGGACTTATGTTTCAATTCGTGTTAACTGGTCCTCAAATGAAGTTCACTGCCATGGTCCCATATAAAGTGACCTTGACATATCTGCAGTTGAGTGACACATACTGAAGTTTAAATTACTGGTCCCAATTTTGAGAACTGGTAAAAGATGGTCTTAAGGTTTGGGATGATATTAGTCCACAATTGAACTGGTTGTTTTTTAAGAAATCCTTATAACTCAGGACACAAGTAGAAGAATCCGCTTTTATGGACTTAGTTTTTTTTTCCTTTTACTGCATGGGAATATTTGATTAAAATTTAACTTCCTGAGGGACTACAAATGCGTAAAAATACGTATCTAAGTAATAAAGGGTTATATGATGTAAAATGTGACCTGTTCATGCGAAAACGGGTCTTATGCCATGTGGGGCTAGGGTAGTTCCCGACCAGCCTTCACATCCACACAGTCTGGTCAGTATAACCCTTTCCACAAACAAGACCCTAAAATCTTATGTGAGTAAAGCAGACAGGGCCGCTGGCCAAACATGGAATAGGACCTTTTTTTGCATGACCGGACTCCTATGTCAAGAGTTGTTCTGGCAAAATTATTATTAATGTCTAAAGATACAATTTGTGCCAATAGCCGCATATCAAATTACTATATTTTGCTTTAAAGTCCTGGCACCATTATTTATTTCATCCTCCTTAACAAATCAAGTCCATTACCAGTCCGTTTTAAATTACTGTAGACATTTTATTGTTACAAAAATTCCAAACAGACAATTGTTTGATTGCGAGTACAAGTCCCATTTAATTGTGGCGACGTCTATTTCTAAGCGTTCATTAAAACTTTCTCTACAACCCGGCTGGTACTTTACCGCGCTCAGAGAAACATTATAAAATTTTCAATTACTATATTCATGGACGTGGTTCTTATTAATTAAATCTAGGCTTTTATACAGATTTAATCACCATTGATTTTCAGTAGAACATTATTTCTATTAAAGAACAGTCCTGTCGGTTTTATTACGACTGTCAATAAAAATGAAAAAAACAACATTGGCTATATAGTTTAATTAATCAATGTCACCGTTGGATACTGGAAGTATTCTAAATTTTACTGTATTAATTTGAAATTGATATGAAAATTGTGCAAATTTTAATCAATAGCCTAAGGTTTCTGACCAGTGTAATGATGATGGATTCATATTTTTAGCAGATAATGGTTGACGTTATATGATACATATATTGATAAAAAAAACAAAAGCAATTTATAATATTTTTTGAATTGTTTTTGCCTCTTCAATTTTATGTTTGACGTTTAGTAGTAGTAGACTAGGCGGTGAAGATAAGAGTTGCACACGTAGTATTTAGCCTTGATGTCAATGTTTCATTTAATAAATATTTCTCTTTTTTTGCATTTTTTTTATTGATACATTTTTATTTAGGTGTTCAATGGTTAAAGATATGACTATTAGGCCATCACTTCTTTTCCCTAATTATTGCATGTATAATTTGTTTTCGAGAAAAAAAAAACACTTATAAAAAGCACATTTAAGGGTATAAATGTTAGAATGCCCTTAAAGAAACTTGTTACACAAAGATAATATGTTATTGATTTTCAGTTTGTCACTTTTGAGTATGTTAAAATACTTTCCGTAAGAAAACCAGGATCAAAATATCATTACAGCTAAAAGTCATTTTTTGTTGCCAACACAAATTATGCTTTTCCAGGTAATAAAAAATATTCCCCCCCCCCCCCCCAAAAAAAAACATGTTTTCATTATTACAAAACAAACAGTTCAATAATTGCTCACAAATAAAATAATAGATGTAGATATTAAATAAATACAACTTCTCCCTATGATAGACTTTTTCCACATAACTGTTAATCTACTCAAAAATGAAGAGTTTTGTTATCTAGGGGAGACAACTTTGATAAACCTTATTCCTTCTTGCTGTGGAGCATTTCTTGAGGAATCTACCAATAAATATTCCCAAGCCATGATGCCCAGTACCAAATACATGCTCTAAGTATTCTTGGAATGAAAAATGCCCAGATATGCTAGTGGTATTTCATTTTGATACTGGGCAGACATGAGCTGGTCTATGTAACGTCTCTTTCCAGCTGTAAAAATTGGTCGATTTCAGACAAATTAAACTGGGAATCATTTTGAAACCGATTACTTATTCTTCGGTTTATGGATACATATCAGGCAAAAAATCACTCACTATTTTCGTTCGAAAATGCGTGCTTATATTTGTCCATTATGTTATTTATGATGGAGTTTTAGCACACGATGGACACAAACTTAGCTTCAGGGAACACAACTATGAAGGTTGTTCTCCTGCTCTGGATTCAACATTTGAGTCAATAAATTCCATTACTCAGAGCAATATTTGCTTACTTGAATATTTCGACTATGTAACATAGTCTTCAATGTGCTGGTCTTATCTTTAATGTGAGTTAATTGTTGTCTGATAGAGTTATATGGTCGATGGTACATGTTGACACCATATTTCTTGAATGTTCTGTGCAGAGCTTCTGACGTGCCCCGGATGTATGGCATACCTATATTAATCTTTTGGTTTTTGTTGGAGGATTTATCAGATGGTGTTTTGTCTTTCTTCTTGGGGATCGTAAACATCCACTCTGGATAACCGTTGGCCCTTAGTGCAGTTTTGCAGTGTTCAATTTCTGACTTTTGGTCATGTTGTTCACTGACTATTTTCTCTGCTCTGTGGAATAGTGACCTAACTACGGACCATTTGTGGTCTAAGTGGTGGTTGGAATTGATGTTTAGGTACTGGTCGGTGTGTGTTGGTTTTCGGTAAACAGTAACCTTGGGGGAACCGTCGTCGTTCACGTGAACACAAGTGTCCAAAAAGGGTATCTTACCATCTTCCTCTTGTTCTGATGTAAATTTGATGTGTTCATCTATGGAGTTCAAGTGCGGGGAGAACGACTCAATATCATACTCATGAAGCTTGGTCATTGTGTCATCCTATGTCACGTGACTCGCTCAACTGACCAGCACATCGCTGATGAAGACTATGTGATATAGTCAAAATATCCAAGTAAGCAAATATTGCTCTGAGTTATGGAATTTATTGACTCAAATAGCTTCAGGGAGTTTTGTTTGGTTAAACGTAATTTTGCATTTTACTCATATCTCAAAATTTGTAAACCAAGGAATGTACTATTTTCCAGAAAAAAGAAGATTTAGACTGAATGCGTATTTGATATTCAGGCTAAATCTACTGTACAAGAAAACATGGGATAGAGAAGTTTCAAATAATTTAAACCTATTTGATTTAGCTTGAATGCAACAAAAAATCTATTTAAGTCAGACATTTTCTGGTACATTGCATGGGTAAAGCCAGTATTTTGCTAAGTAGATCTTGAATTTTAACTAAGTGGGGATTGAACCTGAGACCTGTCGGCGTAAGGCAAACATCATATTCCCCACAACATCACAGAGACCTGTCGGCGTAAGGCAAACATCATATTCCCCACAACATCACAGAGACCTGTCCGCGTAAGGCAAACATCATATTCCCCACAACATCACAGAGACCTGTCTGCGTAAGGCAAACATCATATTCCCCACAACATCACAGAGACCTGTCCGCGTAAGGCAAACATCATATTCCCCACAACATCACAGAGATCTGTCGGCGTAAGGCAAACATCATATTCCCCACAACATCACAGAGACCTGTCAGCCTAAGGCAAACATCATATTCCCCACAACATCACAGAGACCTGTCGGCGTAAGGCAAACATCATATTCCCCGCAACATCACAGAGACCTGTCTGCTTAAGGCAAACATCATATTCCCCACAACATCACAGAGACCTGTCTGCATAAGGCAAACATCATATTCCCCACAACATCACAGAGACCTGTCGGCGTAAGGCAAACATCATATTCCCCACAACATCACAGAGACCTGTCGGCGTAAGGCAAACATCATATTCCCCACAACATCACAGAGACCTGTCGGCGTAAGGCAAATATCATATTCCCCACAACATCACAGAGACCTGTCGGCGTAAGGCAAACATCATATTCCCCACAACATCACAGAGACCTGTCGGAGTAAGGCAAACATATTCCCCACAACATCACAGAGACCTGTCGGTGTAAGGCAAACATCATATTCCCCACAACATCAAAGAGACCTGTCGGTGTAAGGCAAACATCACACTTCCCCACAACATCACAGAGACCTGTCGGCGTAAGGCAAACATCATATTCCCCACAACATCACAGAGACCTGTCGGCGTAAGGCAAACATCATATTCCCCACAACATCACAGAGACCTGTCTGCGTAAGGCAAACATCATATTCCCCACAACATCACAGAGACCTGTCGGCGTAAGGCAAACATCATATTCCCCACAACATCACAGAGACCTGTCGGCGTAAGGCAAACATATTCCCCACAACATCACAGAGACCTGTCGGCGTAAGGCAAACATCATATTCCCCACAACATCACAGAGACCTGTCGGCGTAAGGCAAACATCATATTCCCCGCAACATCACAGAGACCTGTCTGCGTAAGGCAAACATCATATTCCCCACAACATCACAGAGACCTGTCTGCGTAAGGCAAACATCATATTCCCCACAACATCACAGAGACCTGTCGGCGTAAGGCAAACATCATATTCCCCACAACATCACAGAGACCTGTCGGCGTAAGGCAAACATCATATTCCCGACAACATAACAGAGACCTGTCGGCGTAAGGCAAACATAATATTCCCCACAACATCACAGAGACCTGTCCGCGTAAGGCAAACATCATATTCCCCACAACATCACAGAGACCTGTCTGCGTAAGGCAAACATCATATTCCCCACAACATCACAGAGACCTGTCGGCGTAAGGCAAACATTATATTCCTCACAACATCACAGAGACCTGTCGGCGTAAGGCAAACATCATATTCCCCACAACATCACAGAGACCTGTCGGCGTAAGGCAAACATCATATTCCCCACAACATCACAGAGACCTGTCGGCCTAAGGCAAACATCATATTCCCCACAACATCACAGAGACCTGTCCGCGTAAGGCAAACATATTCCCCACAACATCACAGAGACCTGTCGGTGTAAGGCAAACATCATATTCCCCACAACATCACACCTTTTTAATGTTCAAAGTTTCTTGCAGAACAATTAGTTTACTTTTGAACGATATGATATAGCCCTTGTAACTCAATGACGTTGTCCCCTCCTTTAGGGAACTATGGGATATTGAAAGTTGCTATGGTCCCTGTAATGTGTCACAGAAATTGTCACTAAGTTAGAAATGTTTTTAGCCCATAAATACATCTTAGATGGCCTTGACATAATGGTGCATCAGAATCAATTTTTGTCCCCTACTGGTTTCAGGGGAGGGGACTTATGGTTTTCGCTCTGTGCGTCTGCCTTTGAGTCTGTCACACTTTTCTGGATCCTGCATTAACTTAAAAAGTTTTTTTATAATTTTTAAGAAACTTGAAACATGGATACATGTAGATGGCAATAGGGAGATTATGCACGTCATTTCATTTTGTTCCTACGTCAAGAATTCTGGTTGATATGGCAACAAATATAGTTATTTTTTTTATATTTGTTTTACTGACAATGGTGGAGTTTCACAGGTAGGGGACCATATTGCTTGGCAATCTCAAGTTATTTACTGTGTACTTAAATAACCAGATCAATGGGACCCACCTTTTTAAACATCACAGTACCAGGCATTGTTTTGGAAGAAGCGTAAATTGTAAGTGCTAATATCCATTAATGTTTACATAATGCCTGCAGTTATTGCACCTCCCTTAAGAATCATTGACATGTTCTTTGTGTCAGAAACGTACCAGTCTTCAAAGTCTATAGTCAGCATCTGTATTCTCATGGTATCGCTATTGTGGAGGCATTCATTTATCATTTCATGGTCAATATAAATTGTCAACATCCAACAGTAAACAGTATTTTTATGCCTCTGAAGTAGGGCATATAGGGATGGCACTGTCCGTCTGTCTGTCCGTCTGTCCGTCACACTTTGCGTTAAGGTTTTGAAAAATGCTCATAACTTCTATGTCCTTTCAGATGTAACCTTCATATTTGGTATACGTGTCTATGGACAAGGCCTTTCCATATGCACACACATTTTGACCCCTTTGACCTTGACATTGAACTTAGGGTCCGCGCTTAGCTTTCAAAAATGCGTTATGGTTTCAAAAAATGCTCATAATTTCTATCACAGCGTTAATATTGGGGGCATATTTCATCTTATGGAGTCAGTTCTTGTTTTTAGCTCACCAGTGAGCACAATGTGCTCATGGTGAGATTTTGAGATTGCCTTTTGTCAGTCGTCCGTCCGTCTTGCATCGTCAACATTTTGCCTTGTGAACGCTCTAGAGGCCACATTTCTTGTCAGATCTTTAAGAAACTTGGTCAAAACATTTGTCCCAATGATACCTAGACTGAGTTCGAAACTGGATCATGCTGGGTCAAAAACTTGGTCACTAGGTCAAAAAGAAGAAAAACCTTGTGAACACTGTAGAAGCCACATTTGATGCCCAATCTTCATGTTACTTTGTCAAAATGTTTGTCTTAATGATATGTTGGTTGAGTTAAAAATGGTTTTGGTCCTTTGAAAACATTGCCACAAGGGGCGGGGCAGTATTCCTTATATGGCTATTGAGAAACCTTGTGAACACTCTAGAAGTAATAATTTTTGCCAAATTTTTTGTCAAAACATTGGTTTCCTTGAAATCTCGGACGAGTTTGAAAATGGTTGTGGTCATTTGAAAAACATGGCCACCAGGGTGTGGGGCAGTTTTCTCTATATGCACATAATGAAAACATGTGAATATTCAATAAGACACATTTCTTGCTTGCCTAATCTTTATGAAATTTGGTCAGAACATATGTTTCCTGGATACGACGGTTGAGTTCAAAAATTGGATCGGTAAAAAAACATGGCCGCCAGAGGGGGTGGGTCTTTTGTCCTGATATTTATATAGTAAAAAAGCTTGTGAACACTCTAGAAGTCACATATTTAGCTAGTTCCTTATGGTCTCAGGTGAGCGCCTTAGGGCCCATGGCCCTCTTGTTTAACCAATATTCAATAAGAAGAATTTTAGCAACAAATTTTTCAACAACTTTCCTATAAACTTGCATCCATTTATAGAAATAAGGTGGGTTTTGTTTGCAAGATTGTCTGATTTAAAGTTAATATTAAACAAAGGGGATTGACAATGTTTCTTTTCTAATATCTATAAAAGGTTACAATCTAACAATTTGTGTTTTATTTTAGTGTTTTTTTCAATGAACAAGAATCTTATTCAAGGACAAACAATTTACTGCAAGATTTCTTTTAATTTATCAAGATGGCCGCATACTTTAAATAAGAACATTAATAATGTAATTTATAGAAAAAACATTTAATAATTTTTTTTTTATAATTTGTTTGTCACTAATCAATGAAAAGATTATAATTATAATTCAATCTAATTGCATCATTTAAAATAACAAAGTTTGGTGAGTTGCATTTGCCATAAATGTGTGCTTAAGTGGTAAGTACCGCGATAATATAGATGAACAATATAAATTTTTATGCACCCGGAAGGGTGGCATATAGCAATTGAACTATCAGTCTGTCTGTCAGTCAGTGATTCCGTCCGATAACTTTAACATTGGCCATAACTTTTGCAATATTGAAGATAGCAACTTGATATTTGGCATGCATGTGTATCTCATGGAGCTGCACATTTTGAGTGGTGAAAGGTCAAAGTCAATGTCATCATTCAAGGTCAAAGGTCAAAAACACAAATCCAAGGGAAGTTATAAGCTTTAAAGGGAGATAATTATCTGTACCTGCCAAATGATAAAGTAAAATAAAATAAATCAAGCGGCGCAGTAGGGGGCATTGTGTTTCTGACAAACACATCTCTGGTTTCTTGACAAAATTCAGTCATAACTTCAGTCTTTCTTAAGATCTTTCATAAGACTGGACCTTAAGTATCAATAAAGTATTTTGTGGTATATATTTGTCTTTCCTATAGATATCCATAGTTTGTTGCACCAGAATGCCATTGTGATATGGAAACTGATTCAAATTATTAACAATCTATAGCTGTTATAAAAAAGCATAATAAAAAAATTATTATGTCAATTAGTGCATGATTCAGTAACGGGTTTTGTTTCTGAAGGTACAAGTTTGATGGCTCCCATTTTTATGGCTTATTCTGAATAAAGTTGATTTCATCCAAGCATAATTAAATCCATCAATGGAAGACCTTAATTACAAGTCCTCCCAATGAAAACATTTAAATGTTAATCAATTGATCAATTAAGGTCATTTGAACTTCCAAAGTTGCGAAAATGATTTGCAGGTAAAGCCGTTTTTCAAGTTGTGTTTATATAAAAGAAGGACTTGGTTTGCGGGCATTGTGAAAGTGCCGACTTGGAATTGAATATAAACATTTAATTGCGACCTGTTATGATTGTGAAAATCAATGAAATCCGAGATGAGAAGTATAATAAAATACCTTATTGATTCACGGTTCATTTATTAAAATCTGAATTGATTTTCACATTAGAACTGGCACTTAAGGATGCTGTGAAAATCTTGCAAAAATAAATTTCTATCGATTTGAACAGTCATTATATTCTATCATATCCAATGTTATTATTGTCTAACGATTTTCATTCAAATTGAAGCAGACAAAATGACAGTTCAATGCATTTCGAGTAATCTGCAAGATTGGTAATGACAATCAATTAAAATAACTTTGATTTAGAGATCAAAAAGCAACTCTGTTTGGAATAATTAAATTGATCTGGCGGCTATTGATTTTCTCTTTTCAAAATTGAATTTGTATTTGTGATAATGGCTTTGTTTGTAAATTAAGTTTAATTTGGTTCGGATGTTATTTGCGTAATTGGATAAACAGCTTTTTCTATAATAGAAAAAGTGAATTTTTGCAGCAGTTAATGACATTTTAGGAGATTTTTTTTCTAGTTATGGTATAATTCCATTAATTATGTAACAAATATTTATTGTGTTGAGGTCCTTGTCTGTAATGTTTTGTTTGATGAATTTAGACAGCAAAATAACAATGTAAGCAGCATCTTATAATCAGATAACAAAAATATGTTTTAAACAAATCTGAGTCAGTATTCTCTTTATTTTTGAACTACTGCAAACAGAAAGCCTGTCTGTGTGCACTGGTGTCACTCTGTCATATTGACAGTGGGCTGTTCAGTCAACATTAAATGTCATAAGTTTGTGGAGTGAACTTCTTCCACGTGTCTGTGGTTAAATTGTAACATCACCAATGTTATCACCGTGAAGTGCAGATGATTGCAAGAAAATTTTATCTTTCTCAGTGATCCACACAATTAGAGCAGTTTGCAATTCTCATTGAGCTGCACATTCAGATTTATTTACCTTGCACATAGTGCTTCACATTCAGAGTTACTTGCCCTGGTAATAGAGCCTCACATTCAGATTTACTTGCCCTCCTAATAGAGCTTCACATTCAGATTAATTTGCCTTGCCCATAGAGCTTCACATTCAGAGTTACTTGCCCTCCTAATAGAGCGTCACATTCAGATTTGCTTGCCCTCCTAATAGAGCCTCATATTCAGAGTTACTTGCCCTCCTAATAGAGCTTCACATTCAGATTTATTTGCCTTGCCCATAGTGCTTCACATTCAGAGTTACTTGCCCTCTTAATAGAGCCTCATATTCAGAGTTTCTTGCCCTCCTAACAGAGCCTCATATTCAGAGTTACTTGCCCTCCTATTAGAGCCTCGCATTCAGAGTTACTTGCCCTCCTAGTAGAGCCTCACATCCAGAGTTACTTGTCCTTCTTATAGAGCCCCACATTCAGAATTACTTGCCCTCCTATTAGAGCCTCACAATCAGAGTTACTTGCCCTCCTAATAGAGTCTCACATTAAGAGTTACTTGCCCTCCTAATAGAGCCTCACATTCAGAGTTACTTGCCCTCCTAATAGAGCCTCACATTCAGAGTTACTTGCCCTCCTAATAGAGCCTCACATTCAGAGTTACTTGCCCTCCTAATAGAGCCTCACATTCAGAGTAACTTGCCCTCCTAATAGAGCCTCACATTCAGAGTTACTTGCCGTCTTAGTAAAGCCTTACATTAAGAGTGACTTGGTCCCTAATTGAGCCTCACATTCAAAAATACTGGCCCTTCCCATTGAGCCTCACATTTGAGTCTTATATTCAGAGTTATTTTCCTTTTCCATGGATACCCATATTCAGAGTTATTTGCCCTTCCCATTGAGCCTCACATTTAGAGTTATTTGCCCTTCTCATTGAGCCTCACATTTGAGTCTCACATTCAGAGTTATTTTCCTTTTCCATGGATACTGACATTCAGAGTTATTTTGCCCTTCCCATTGAGTCTCACATTCAAAGTTATTTTTCCTTCCCATGGAGCCTCACATTCAGAGTTATTTGCCTTTTGCACTGAGTTCCACGTTGAGAGTTATTTGCCCTTCCCATAGAGCCTCACATTCAGAGTTATTTTCCCTTCTGAGCCTCATATTCTGAATTATTTGCCCTTCCCATTGAGTCCCACATTCAGATTTATTTGCCCTCCCCATTGAGTCTCACATTCAGAGTTCTTTTCCCTTCCCATTGATCCTCACTTTAAGAGTTATTTGCCCTACCCTTAGAGTCTCACATTCAGAGTTATTTGCCCTTCCCATTGAGCCTCACATTCAGAGTTATTTGCCCTTCCCATTGAGTCTGACATTCAGAGTTATTTTCCCTTCACATTGAGCGTCACATTCAGAGTCATTTGCCCTTCCCATTGAGTCTCACATTCAGAGTTATTTGTCTTTCCCATTGAGTCTCACATTCAGAGTTAATTTTCCTTCCCATTGAGCCTCTCATTCAAAGTAACTTGCCCTTCCCATTGAGTCTCACATTCAGAGTTATTTGCCCTTCCGATAGAGCCTCACATTCTGACTTATTTTCCCTTCCTTTTGAGTACCACATTCAGAGTCATTTGCTCTTCCCATTGAGTCTTACATTCAGATTTATTTGAATCTTTGTCAACTCTAAGTAATATCTTATTACCACATGCACAAGGAGGCATTTATGACTCAGGGATACATGTGTCAAACACTAGGTCACCAGGCCTAACTTAAAAAACAACAACATTGAAACAACTAATGAGGCCAACATTTTAATGTTATATTAATGAGGCCAACATTTTAATGTTGTATTAATGAAACTTTTTAAGAATTTTGATCTTTAAAATATCCAGGCAAATTTTTAACTGTGTAACATGCATCTATAAAGAAGGTCACAAGGTCAAATCTTAGAAAAGCCTTGCTACTTATTTAGTGGTCACTTTGATGAGTCAGTTTTGATTAAACTTTGTTGAAAACAGTATTTCCACCTAGGTCAGCAGGTGGAATCTAATTAAACCTTGCTACCACTTAAATGGCTAGATTTTTCAAATTTTAACATTATCTATGCCAAGTATGAATCTGGGTCTTGTGTTTCCAAAAGCTAGGTCACCTGGTCTAATCTTACAAAAACCTTCTACCCACTTATGAAGCCAATTGTTTAATATTTGATCTCCATGATACTTGGTTCCAATTTTCATATTTACAAAATATAGGCAGTGTTTGAATCTGGGTCTGGTGTTGTTTAAAGCAAGGTCACTAGGGCAAGTATTTTACTAAAGGTGTTCTGTGAATACAGCTTAGCATATCAGGGCCATAATGGCATTCACTTAAAAAAAAAAGCAAATTATTTTGAGAATTTGTTTCAATGGACACACCATGATCATTTACAATTAAAACGTTTATAAAATCTAGAAACTAGTGATTCTGTAGACACAGTTGACAATATTAAACCACAGAATTCAGCTCTTAAGTGTGCTTACTGCAGTGCACATTACATTTCTTTAACCCATTTATGCCTAGTGGACTCTCCCATCCTTCTAAATTGGATCAATTGATTTCCAAAATTAGGGATGTCTAGTATATTTATTTCTATATTTAGAATATTTCTTATAGAAATTCGTTAAAGCAAACAGCCCAGACCCTGATAAGACGCCGCATCATGTGGCGTCTCATCTGGGTCTACGCTGTTTGCCAAGGCCTTTTTTCTGGACGCTAGGCATAAATGGGTTAAGGAAATACAAACTTGAAAGTAGTATTTCTTTTTTGAAGTTTTCAACAACAAAAAATAAGCTACAAAAGTTTGTTACATTAAACTTTGGTCTAATATTTGTCTTGCATATAAAAAGGACAGGTTTGTAGTCTCAAATCTCCGGAACAATTTCATCATATTCCTTCATAATATACATATTCTGTGAATAAGGAGAACCGATAAAAACACATATTTTATTCAAAACACTTCTCCATCCAAATTGGTCCCTCTAGTTAGGAACAGTTTGATCATACTGTTAGATATGATAGATTATGTTGTATTTTAATGTCAGCCCATTTCCCCTAGGATATCACTTAACATTTTCTCTCAGAGCCATTACTAAAATGAAACTTGTGCTGGTCAGTTTTTCCGAAAATTGGACGGTTTTCTAATAACTTTGCGGCGGGTTTCGATAAAACATGACTGATTTTCAATTATATTGAAGACCTCCCCTTGATGGAGGTTATTCATTAATGGACATTGGATTGTGTATTTCAGACTGGACTTTTTTAAGCCTAGGACACAAAACTGAAGGAAAGATACAAAGGGATAAACGAGATATATTCTTGTGATAAATTGTCATTCAGTGCAATATTGTTCTCCTTGTGTATATTTGCTTTTTTTATTTAACTCATTTAAACATATTTCCTACATCTGTTCAGAAAAAATCTTCATTAATGAGATAAATGCAGTTAGATTTGCCTTATTAAAAATAACAATTATAAAAAAACTGCACAATATCAGATACACTTTATGTTAAGCTGTCTCATACATATTTGCACCCACTAGCTATTTTTCCAGTAATTAATTTTACCAATGCTTTTAAGTGCTTGTAACTTTAAGTTTATTTTTAGCTGACCTTGTTTGTTTTTTTACCCAATCCATTGAATAATTAATACTGCTGTAGTCAATTGAGAATTCATTATGAATTACAGTTTTGAATTAAATATTGCGATAAATGATATTAACAAGTTTTCTAACTGGATCAAATCTTGTATAAGATCAATGGAGCTCACGACTAATATTGTCCATAGGCATGACTGACGTGTATCCTTCTAATATACATGGTAAAAAAAGGTCAACTTATTACTATTTTAACCCAACCATTAAGCTTTTGGCAACCATCTAGCCATGGCTGACCATAACCACAGGATGGCTAAGAGTTTCATTTCTCTACTTACTATATAACTTAACATCTAAATGCCTGCTCATATTAGATTTGGAAGTAAAATGAATAAACTTGTGTTTAGTGTCATTTTAAGTTTATCATTAGTTTCTTTGTCAATAACACTTGTTATAAATATATTTATGAGGTGCGTTTCTTGAAACAACGTTTTCTTACATGTGCCTTTAGCATGGTTTGAAATTTGTCAGTACAGTTTATACAGGCTTAGTCAATGACAACCCAATCAGTGTTATGTCAATTTCGGTTCTGTGATGTGTCTTTATAAGGTTGAAGAAGGGTAACGATAATGTCTGAGAGAAGAACTGCTTTTATGAAGAGTGTTATGAGTGATAGACAATGTATGATAAGCACTGATGTTTTCAAGCTTTAATTGCTTCATGAGAGATGGTCTTACATTCACATTTCATTCAGTAAGTAAGACATGTTTTAATCAGACTGGCAAAAATTGAAATAAAATATGCTTCAAATTAATAGCGCTATTGATGGCTTACTCAATATGATTTTTTAGGACCAATAATTCTCAAGAGTTTGGGATACCATTTCTTACTTAGATAATTTTTTTAATTGTTATGCTGGCCAGCTAGTTCAATAAGCCCTAGGCTTTCGCTCCTGAATGAGCCTTAATAAATTAGTATGAACTAAATGACATCATACGGTTGTTCCATAAATGATACAACCCAAAAACTTTGTATACATCAGCAGCACTTATTGTCTCCTTGCTATGATAACATCATTACCCCCCGTTCTAACAGAGCTGCGACTTAACGACGATCATCCCGTTCATGCCACAATAGAAAAAAGGTTTAGATCAGGACGAATTGAGGCCAACCGGAGTCTAAATCTAGCAATTTGGCAAATTATGGTCTTTATTTTGACCGTACTATGATGCCCCAATATATATATACACCGAATATTGTTGGCCACGATCCCGCTACGTTTGTTTTGAGCATGTTCAAAATAAGCGTGGTGAGAGCGTAGAGCTCTCCGATCATGAAGCAGCATTTTTTTTTACTTATTTAAGTAGTATTGGGGAACAGTACCTTTCCCAAAGTCTAGCCAAGGCTTCCCAATTTTAGCACCGGACCTTTCCCAATCTCCATATCTACCGTTCCCAACGATCCTAGGTGCCGTTCCCAATCGCCAGTGCCTTTTATTTTCGCTGAAATTACTTTGGAATTCGTTGAGAATTTCATTTTCGGCCATTTATTTTTGCCGGACATCGTTGCGTAGAAAGTAAACAAAACTTTTAAAACTCTAACTGTTGTGTAAAATGTGACTGGATTACATAACCATGACGAGTGATCGATTTTTCCCGTGAAAGAATTCCATCGCAAAGAACAGTCTTCCTTACATCAATAAACGTTCTCTACACTAATTTTTGTTGACAATAAAAAAAACGTAACGGTATTGAGTTAAATGCTCATATTACTTAAGATCTATGTATAGTAAGTGTCAAATCCGTACTGAAACTATTCGGATACGGATGTAAACAAGTAAAAGTTTAACATAAAATTAAAAATAATGAGACATGTGTGTAAAATACTATAATTATTTGCAACATATACATAAGCATTTTATGGCAGATGATCTTAATATCTTATTTGATGATTTGAAAAAAAATCAAAACAAAATATAAGACTAACCTTTGAAATAGTTGTTAAAGCATTCCACTCTAAAACTCATTCTTGTTCTGTGTGGCTATTCTCACTGTCTATTGTTGAAAGATTTCAAACCAGTCCAAGTTCCATTGTTGTTATTTTTTTAGCTCACCTGATTGCTCAGGTGAGCTTTTGTGACCGGTTTTTGTCTGTCGTCTGTCCGTCCGTTAACATTTGTTCGTTAACACTCTATAGGCCACATTTCTTGTCCAATCTTCATGAAACTTGGTCAGAAGCTTTGTCCCAATGAAATCTCGGTTGAGTTTGAAACTGGGTCGTGTCGGGTCAAAAACTAGGTCACTAGGTCAAAAAAAAGAAAAACCTTGTAAACACTGTAGAAGTCACATTTTATTCCAAATCTTCATGTAACTTTGTCAAAATGTTTGCCTTAATGATATGTTGGTTGAGTTCAAAAGTGGTTTGGGTCCGTTGAAAAACATGGCCGCCAGTGGGCGGGGCAGTTTTCCGTATTTGGCTATAGAGAAACCATGTAAACACTCTAGAAGTCACAATTTTTGCCCAATCATCATGAAAGTTGGTCAAAACATTGGTTTTATTGATATCTCAGACGTGTTCGAAAATGGTCCAGATTGGTGAAAAAACATGGCCGCCAGTGGGCGGGGATTTTTCTCTAAATGTATATAGTGAAAACACTAGAAGTCACAGTTTTGGCCCAATTTTTATGAAAATTGGTCAAAATGTTTGCCTTAATGATATGTTGGTTTAGTTCAAAAGTGGTTCCGATCCGTTGAAAAACATGGCCGACAGTGGGCGGCGCAGTTTTCCTTATTTGGCTTTAGAGAAACTTTGTAAACACTCTAGAAGTCACAATTTTTGCCCAATCATCTTGAAAGTTGGTCAAAACATTGGTTTTATTTATATCTCGGACGAGTTCGAAAATGGTCCAGATCGGTGAAAAAACATGGCTGCCAGTGGGCGAGGCATTTTTCTCTATATGTATATAGTGAAAACATGTGAACACTCTAGAAGTTACATTTTTGGCCCAATTTTCATTAAATTTGGTCAGAACATTTGTTTCCTTGATACGAGAGTTGAGTTCAAAAATGATTCCGGTCAGTTGAATAACATGGCTGCCAGCGAAAGGGGGGGCAGTTTTCATATATTTATATAGTAAAAATAGCTTGTGAACACTCTAGAAGTCACATTATTTGCCCAATCATCATGAAACTTGGTGAAAAGAATGGTTTTATATATATCTCAGATGAGTTCGCAAATGGTCCCGATCAGTAAAAAAACATGGCAACAAGGGGGTGGGGCAGTTTTCCTTATGTGACTAGAGAGAAACCTTTTGATCGAACACTATAGAAGTCACATTTTTTGCCTAATCATCGTGAAACTCAGTCAATACATTGGTTTTATTGATTTCTTTGACAAGTTGGAAAATTGCTCAGATCGGTGAAACACTTTTTAGCTCACCTGATTGCTCAGGTGAGGTTTTAGGATTGGTCTTTGTCGGCTGTCCATCCGTCCACATTTGGTTTGTTAACACTCTAGCATTCACATTCTTAAGCATTCTTTATCAAAGTTGCTGAAAGATCTCAGTCAAGTTTGATAATGAGAAAAATCACATAATTAATGCAATAATTATTGCCCTTAGATTGTCCAAATTTTCATTATATTATACAAAATCCTTGTAAACACTCTAGAGGTCACAATTTTGTTTCAGATTTTATGAATCTTGGTCATATTATTATATTATATTTTTGTAAGGAATTAAGTTTGATGTTTGGTAAGGGGGGTCAACTCAAAATATAGGTAACCAGGTCAAATTTTACAAAAACAATAATAGTCCATACGCCAGAGTTTTGGTTCAATAATGATGAAACTTGACCAGGATGTTTGTCTGGACAATATCTAGGTCAAGTTTGACATTTGGTAAAGATTGAATGAACCGACTCCTCTCAGGTGAGCGAACTAGGGCCATCTTGGCCCTCTTGTTGTTTTTTTAAATAAATTTAACCCACATAAAACATTGCAGGGCTTGTGAGACTTTTAAGAGCTTAAACAAAATTATTTATATAATTTTTTATGCAATCTCAGTGATTATGACTATCACTAGAAGATATATATTTTTTCCATTGACAGGTACATCCTACTGAAGTGGCAATTACACAATTTTCACATTACATGATATTATTGTCAAAATATCATCACTAGTAGTTTTTCTGTTAAAACCTAGAGCTTAAAATGCTTTGTGATGCAGAATATAGCCCCTAATGATAGATAAGATGCATTTTAAAGATTCCCAATTCATTAATTTCGCGACTCGAATTTTTCCCAATTCATTGATTTCGCGACTCGTTTTTTCCCAATTTGAAGATTCCACGACTCGAAAAATTCCCAATTGTAGGGGTACAGGTACCTTTCCCCTTTGGGGAAAAACCTCGCTGTGAAGACTCTTCCGCAATCATACTTCGCTTATAAAGACTCCACTACGTTTCTCCTGCGATTTGTCACGATCGACCATGTTTTCGGCAAAGCTTTGATCGTAGTAGAAGCCGCGTCTATGTGTGAACGGGGGGGTTATCGGATGAAGCAATTGTCTTATACCGATATTCATGCCTATTTACCCAAATAAAGCAAATGTAACCGTCCAGTGATTTTGAGTTTGAGCATTCATCCGTCATGTTATATGACTTGACATCATCAGGTTGTAAAACACTGGTGATATCACAATAAGGTTTACCAGTGATTCTGATAAAATGCTACATGCCGAAAATGTATTGTCATTAACCCATTTATGCCTAGGGCCACGACTTTTTTTTTTATTGGTTTACAAAAATTTTTTGGAAAATGGTCCATCCGGCGGTCGAAAAAAAAAAAAAAAAAAAAATCCATTCAATGAATAGAAAAAAAATAAATAAAACTAATAACACCAGGCCGCGAGTTCACAAAACAATTTTGCAAATAAAAATCGATTTTAACTGACAGATTTTCATTTTTGCCAATCAATTTCAATGGAAATCCATTTTCAATGACGAGCAAAATCGATTTTCAATTGGAAAAAAATGCTTTGTTAACACGGGGCCTGAACAAAGACAACATAACTTTTATAACCTTTATAAACATAGAGACAACAAATCAAATTATGCAAAGAAATACATCTTTATCTTCAAATGCAATGAGCAATTGTAATCAATCCATTAATACATGATATGACTATCTAAATCACCCTATACTAGAGCATTTTAATAAAACACAGACGTAGGAACAAAATGAAGAGACGTGCATAATCTCCATATTGTCATCTATGAGATAAAAAGTAGCGGATGCCTTTTTTCTGCGCAGTTCTTAGCTACATCATAAGCAAATCAATTACGGGGTGTTGCGCCAGATTTCGTGGCTTATTTTGCTTTATGTGATATTATTACTCAGATATCTATATTTACAGAATAGAAAAACACAAGAAACATGAAAATAAACGAGTGCATATAGGTCAGCCGGCAATACTCGAATCTTATTTAATTGCATAATTATAGTATAGTGAATTATTGTGCTCATGCTTAATAAACTGGTCTAAATGGATAAATATTTCTAATTAATTTTATCAAAATTGGCCCTTATCATGCAAATGTTGAAACCATATTCAAAATCGATGATTGACATACCACAATAATATCGCCGAATATCTATTTAGTATCTTTCTGATCAAAACAGACTTCAAGTGCACAAAGTTTACGAGACGGCGTTTATATAAAGATTTCTGCAACTGACCGCAAACTGACCTTGATACCTTGCGGATTGGAATGCAATGCATTACAGTCACTACGTTATTGTCAGTAAGACCGGTGTAACACAATGATCGCAACCCCTTCTGCGAACTCCGGTGATGAACTGTATATAAACTCTGACTTTCACAAATGGCCGCGAAATGACCCGAAACCTCGCGGGTTGACATGCAATGCAAGTAAGTACTAAATATGACAACATAGCCTTTAGTATAAACGCTTTTGCGCTGGTAATTCTCTGAAAATAAAAGGTGAACGCACAAACTGTATTTATGTCGAAAATTGATTGTAAAACTGTTCTATCTATTGAGCCTTTTCATTAGAGATAAAATTGTTTCATGCAGTAAAACAGTGTTACAAAGACGCGGATATGTTTCCAATGTTCTGGTGTTCTACTCAAATCAGCCAATGGAATAAATGAAGTGTACTCATTCGTACCTAGCCGCGGGAAATTTTATTTGAGTATTATTGGACACTTACAAAGGTCAAGTCAGGGTGAAAAGCTGGCTTAATACAGCTTACGCCGAAAAAAGGTTTCATTTAATATTGTTCACATTAAACCTTTAAATGAAAGTGTCGCTTTAACTATTTTCCGTGTCTTATTAAGCCGCGAATCGTTTGCTAAAAACAGTTATCAAAAAGGGCTACACGTTCTAATTCTTAATGAAATACAAAAATAAGTATAACATAATTAATAACGTCCATAAACACACACGGCAAGATCAAAGTTTTAATGGAAAACTAATATGACATTCCACGTAAATTATTATTTTCGTCTAAATCGAATACTATATATAGAGAAACAATGTATTTATAACCGACCAATGAGGTAACATTATGCAACTTTCAATTTACACAGTGCGATATGGCAACAATATGGAATTTGAACAGTGGTAGTGTTTTAAGGTCTGGACTATCATTACTTGTAAGTTTGTATAAACATTTTTCTAATGCAATTAGTAAAATAATGTTTATATTTTATGTTTAATAATTTATTGCATGATTATTCTGTGATGTTATATGAATTTGATGCCGTTAAAGCTTCCGACATGAATTCATGTCGGAACGATGCTATTGCAAAATAACGTTAAACGATATGAGGTCGATGTAAATCGACCTCATATTTACAGGAGTAGGTGTGTACCTATATAGCGGCCATTTGCAATATCCGACAGGTTTAAGTTAATACATGCGTTTTGAAAAGCGAGCACGATGTCCAATATATGTGAACCAGTCGTCGATTGTACTTACCTGATTTTATTCGCAACCGCACTCAAACCGGATCGTTTTTTTTCTAGTTTCGCTACTTTTTCAGTGCGGTCGGGAATTAATTAAAAAAAAAAAAGACGATTTTCCGATTTTATTTTTTTTCGCATTTTCCAAAAATTAGGGTCGGCGGTTTTGTAAACCAACAAATATAAAAGTCGTGGCCTAGTGGACTCTCCCATCCTTCTAAATTGAGCAATTTATTTACAAAATTAGGGATGTCTAGTATATTTTTTTCTATATTTAGAATATTTCTTACAGAAATTCCTTTAAGCAAACAGCGCAGACTCTGATGAGACGCTGCATCATGCGGCGTCTCATCTGGGTCTACGCTGTTCGCCAAGGCCTTTTTTCTAGACGCTAGGCATAAATAGGTTAACTGTAGTGAAACATCTGGGTGTCAGAAAAAATTTAGTCATAAACAGTTATTTAATTTTAGGTTCAAATAGAGGGTGTCCAAAAATTGAAAGTTTCCAAAAACTTAATGTGATTATGTTAATACAGTTTTGTTATAATAATCTAATGTTATTGTTACAATAACAGTTACTGTTAGATACTTAAAAGTACATGATATGGTCCATTTTCAGTTTACTTACTTCAAAGTACAAATTGTAGGTTTTCAATAAAGTTCAAAGATTTTTAGATTGGTCCATTATTTCTATCATTCTCAGTTCACTCATTTGCAAGTGTGATGGTGTAATGAATAATCTGATTTGTAAGTCGCTGTCAGACAAAGTTTAAATAAGATGTTGAAAAAGTCTTCAATGATAAAACTAAAGTGTTTGATCTTGTCTTGATATTTGAAACCCGTCTTATTGTTAGGGCATTATCAAGTATGAAAAATTAATGACTTTCTCGAAACCAAAGTTTTATAAAGTGCCATTATAACATTTTCATTGTCTTTTTGTAGACGCCAGTCAAATATATGGGTTCATTTGTCTATTGAGAATTCAATTTGCCAATGATGACTGGTCTAAGATTGTTTCTAAGCATTTCTCAAGCTTTAATTATTAAGTATTTAGGTATTAGGTCTATGTGAGGTCAGAATCATTAATTTGAAAAAATCGCTACTAGGTAGAGGGAATGAATTTTTTACGGCTTTGAGAACTACTTTTGTGTTTTATTTTATCCAAGAGTAGACAGGGTAAATGACTTATTGATAGATATATGTGTCGCGTTCTGAGAAAACTGGGCATAACGCCTGTGCATAAAGTGTCGTCCCAGGTTAGCGTGTGCTCAGGCTAATCTGGGACGACACTTTACGCACATTCATTAAGCCCAGTTTTCTCAGAACACGACACACATTATGGAAGAGAAGTTTTATTCTATGTTATCAATCTGCTGTTTTATTCATCATTACTTGAAGTTATATTTACATATGCAACATAATTTCTTTACTCATTTATGTATCTGAAAATTAATGTGCCTGCATTTATTGTTGGCACCAATGTTATGCATGTCACTCTAGAAAGTGCTTGAAAAACTAAAAAATTTTTTTCAAATATGACATAATTACATCTATTGTTATGTTGTCAAGTGGATTAAATATATACCCATGTCAAAGTATCTATTAAATATCAACCTTGCAGAAATGACCAAGGTTAAAACGTCTGTAAAATTGACAAGATAACCAAAACATGTTCTAACCTGGCTAACAAAAGCTTATTTTAGGTCATGATATGGCTATGATATAAAAATGAACATCTGTCTTTGAATAGCTGTCACATCCCCATCGAATAGGTATCATATTCCACCCAATAGCTTTCATTTCTCCAATTCATACAGTACAGCTCACGCAAAACCAAGAAAATCCGCGGCTACACCGCAGACACATTCTTTTGTTTTCAAAGTTACTCCGCATCCACAACGAGTATTCCCTGGGCATCATGCCGAGGCACTCCGTGATAATTCGCGGAGTCACGCCGCGTCTGTTCTTGCCTCAGCATCGATCCGCGGCATCACGCCACGTCTTTACATGCAGCAGTTCGCTGAGAAAAAAATACACACATATTGATTTTATGCTAATACAAATGTTAAATAATTTTTAAATAAACGATTATTAGAAACAGATACAAATAATACGTTGATATGTTTACTTCTGCGTGATTGTGTAAACCTTTGGTCAGCTTCTCTGCATACAGAACTTCATACATAATGAGTTTGTAGGTCATTATAACCATATCAATGAACCTTACACAGTTTAATCCGGAACATGATCTCGGAAACGAGACTTGCTTTAAACATCGAAAACACAATATTGAATATCATAAGATTAGCGAAAATACATATGAGAACCAAACAACTATACACATAGAAAACAAATGTAAATAATGTTGACAATTTTAATAAAAACATATGTTCGTTTATATTTTAAAATGATTACTTTCACTTCGTCCCGATTTTCAGAAATGGCCATGTACATGTTGCATCTAAATATTAATTTACACATTGCATCAGGTGATATACGTGTGTTCGCCGAGAATACCGCCGTCTTGATCAGTCTGCCTTTAAATAAAACAGTAGCATGTACAAATCGTTTGATGAAAAATGGCAAACGTTTGTCTTAACAAACTGTTCAGCAATATTGACAGAATTTGCTTTTAAAATGGCAGTCGTGAAAAAACGGAATTATCAGGCAATATATAGAAACATTAAACGCGGCATAAATGTGACTACCAAAATAATATTGTGTAGCAAAACAGTATCATTATTGTGACAATTAAATACACTTGTTTATCTGATGTTCTCTTAGAAATTGCGCGAAAATAAAAATGAATTGTGTAAAATCACGTTATCCGCCTGGAAAGCGTGAGCATTTTCATTGTAATTTTAATAAATCTGTGCAAATAATACCAGGATATAACAAGTAATACAAGCGTATGCGAATGCAATAGAAATAACAGTGAGAACCCCGCCTTAAAATATCGAATTTTAAACTGAAACATTAGGCGGTTAATCTTTTGATTTGTCGGCATTTTGTTTCATTTCAGACTCCATGCAGTGTCAGATCATAATCTCAGTGCTTTATTACCCAAACTCGTTAGTTTCTGGACACGTGTGCTACTGAAAATAGCCACCGGTTATGGCCCAAACAAACACAGTGTCTAGTCTCCCGCGTGTTTTATCCCTAATTGTTAGATTAGCACGTGCACTATTAATTATTATGTTGGTCAGTACAATAGGCCTTATGAAAACCGCCGACTGCGTCTTTGTTTTATTGCTCAATCAAGCACCCATAATCCAATATCCTGTGTATTACAAAAACACAAACTTTAGATAAGCACGTGTCGTCTGTCAAACAATGATTGTATGTCAGTAAACATATCGAAGTAATTCTCGTATATGATCTCGGAAAAGGGACTTGCTTTAAACATTTACCATTACGATATTTATTTTTATAAGATTTGCTAAAAACAAATGAGAACCAAACAAACATACACAGACAAAACAAAATATAAATAATTAGGCTATGACAAATTAAATGGAAAAAAACGTTGGTTTATTTTCGAAAAATCGCTTTTTCTTTCTCCCAATTTCCAGAAAATGACATATACATGTTGCATAAAATCTAAGTATAGATGACGCTGTTAATTGGTCGTTGTAAAAGAATACTAACTTTACACGGCACTTTGTGTGCAATCAGATACAGTACAATAATTGTTGCAATATTGAACAAACTAAAATATGAAAATGATACAGCGTTTTTTACTTTTATTTTACTCAGGAAAATGTCAAAATCATTTGCGAGATACCCTGATTCTCAAATGGAAATTCACTACAAAGCTTTTACAAGGTTGTCTGCGCTACGCAGTTTTTGTGTTTAAATAAATACACCCACCCCTATTTTCGCGCGCTTTTTGTCAAGACAAACACTGGACACGAAAAATATCATGGGCAATGTATTTATTTGTGGCTACAATTTGTAACATGAACTGTACACGATTCGAGCACACCACATTAAGTTATTTACGCATGTTGGAATCACTGTTACCCTTGTCCCGATTGGACACCTATTTCATTAAATCTTTAAATAGAAACATATGCCGAAATTCATTTGATACTTTAGAAAAATGGTTGCTGTCTGTGTTAATGAGTTTTCTTGAGCACTTTTGACAAAATTGTCGTCAATTTTAATCAGAATTTGCATTTGAAAATGGACATTGGGAATACATGGGATTATCGGGTAATGGATAGAGACGGAAAAATTTCGCATGTATGCGGTGATCAACGGGAATCGATAGACTCTGGATTATACGCATCTAGCAGGGAAAGGGTTAATTAAGAAACAGTTTATAAAGATAATTTGGACAGATGATGCAAACTCTAATTGTCAATGTATTATGTAGTGAATTGTTTCGCAACGTAGTACGCTCCATGTAATAAACATTATGATGCGAAACTCAGAGTCAATTTCTATCCGAGGTACATGTACATTGTAAATTATAGTTAATATGATTGTCCGCCGAGTGACATCATCAACAAATTCCTCGGCATCCTGCCGAGGCGAGATGCAGAGTGCCTTGGCGGACAGACGCGGCTTCTCGGCGACCAGGTGGTCGATACCGAGTCGACTCTGCGAACACAAGATGGGGTCTGACTCCGCGAATCACAGAATTTGTTTATTTTGCGTGAGCTGTACTGTATTTGTCACATCAGCCTCCACTAGCTTTTATCCAATTCCAATACATGTCATATCTCCATTTTAAAGTTGTCATATCGTCATCCAATAGCTATCACATCCCTATCCAATAGCTATCATATCCCCATCCAATAGCTATCACATCCTCATCCAATAGCTATCACATCCCCATCCAACAGCTATCATATCCCCATCCAATAGCTATCACATCAGCACCCAATAGATATCACATCCTCATCCAATAGCTATCACATCCCCATCCAATAGCTATCACATCCCCATCCAATAGCTATCACATCCCCATCCAATAGCTATCACATCCCCATCCAATAGCTATCACATCAGCACCCAATAGATATCACATCCTCATCCAACAGCTATCATATCCCCATCCAATAGCTATCACATCAGCACCCAATAGATATCACATCCTCATCCAATAGCTATCACATCCCCATCCAATAGCTATCACATCCCCATCCAATAGCTATCACATCCCCATCCAATAGCTATCACATCCCCATCCAACAGCTATCATATCCCCATCCAATAGCTATCACATCCCCATCCAATAGCTATCACATCAGCATCCAATAGCTATCACATCCCCATTCAACAGCTATCATATCCCCATCCAATAGCTATCACATCCCCATCCAACAGCTATCACATCCCCATCCAAAAGCTATCATATCCCCATCCAACAGCTATCACATCAGCATCCAATAGCTATCATATCCCCATCCAATAGCTATCACATCCCCACCCAATAGCTATCATATCCCCATCCAATAGCTATCACATCCCCATCCAACAGCTATCATATCCCCATCCAATAGCTATCACATCCCCATCCAACAGCTATCACATCCCCATCCAAAAGCTATCATATCCCCATCCAACAGCTATCACATCAGCATCCAATAGCTATCACATCAGCATCCAATAGCTATCACATCCCCACCCAATAGCTATCACATCCCCATCCAATAGCTATCACATCCCCATCCAATAGCTATCACATCCCCATCCAATAGCTATCATATCCCCATCAAATAGCTATCACATCCCCATCCAAAAGCTATCACATCCCCATCCAACAGCTATCATATCCCCATCCAATAGCTATCACATCAGCACCCAACAGCTATCACATCCCCATCCAATAGCTATCATATCCCCATCCAATAGCTATCACATCAGCATCCAATAGATATCACATCCCCATCCAATAGCTATCACATCCCCATCCAATAGCTATCACATCAGCATCCAATAGCTATCACATCCCCATCCAATAGCTATCACATCCCCATCCAATAGCTATCACATCAGCATCCAATAGCTATCATATCCCCATCCAATAGCTATCACATCCCCATCCAATAGCTATCACATCCCCATCCAATAGCTATCACATCAGCATCCAATAGCTATCATATCCCCATTCAATAGCTATCACATCCCCATCCAATAGCTATCACATCCCCATCCAATAGCTATCACATCAGCATCCAATAGCTATCATATCCCCATTCAATAGCTATCACATCAGCACCCAATAGATATCACATCCTCATCCAATAGCTATCACATCCCCATCCAATAGCTATCACATCCCCATCCAATAGCTATCACATCCCCATCCAATAGCTATCACATCCCCATCCAATAGCTATCACATCCCCATCCAATAGCTATCACATCCCCATCCAATAGCTATCACATCCCCATCCAACAGCTATCATATCCCCATCCAATAGCTATCACATCAGCATCCAATAGCTATCACATCCCCATCCAATAGCTATCACATCCCCATCCAATAGCTATCACATCAGCATCCAATAGCTATCACATCCCCATCCAATAGCTATCACATCCCCATCCAATAGCTATCACTTCAGCATCCAATAGCTATCACATCAGCATCCAATAGCTATCACATCAGCATCCAATAGCTATCATATCCCCATCCAATAGCTATCACATCCCCATCCAATAGCTATCACATCAGCATCCAATAGCTATCACATCAGCATCCAACAGCTATCATATCCCCATCCAATAGCTATCACATCCCCATCCAATAGCTATCACATCAGCATCCAATAGCTATCATATCCCCATTCAATAGCTATCACATCAGCATCCAATAGCTATCACATCCCCATCCAATAGCTATCACATCAGCATCCAATAGCTATCATATCCCCATTCAATAGCTATCACATCAGCATCCAATAGCTATCACATCCCCATCCAATAGATATCACATCCTCATCCAATAGCTATCACATCCCCATCAAATAGCTATCACATCCCCACCCAATAGCTATCATATCCCCATCCAATAGCTATCACATCCCCATCCAACAGCTATCATATCCCCATCCAATAGCTATCACATCCCCATCCAACAGCTATCACATCCCCATCCAAAAGCTATCATATCCCCATCCAACAGCTATCACATCAGCATCCAATAGCTATCACATCAGCATCCAATAGCTATCACATCCCCACCCAATAGCTATCACATCCCCATCCAATAGCTATCACATCCCCATCCAATAGCTATCACATCCCCATCCAATAGCTATCATATCCCCATCAAATAGCTATCACATCCCCATCCAAAAGCTATCACATCCCCATCCAACAGCTATCATATCCCCATCCAATAGCTATCACATCAGCACCCAACAGCTATCACATCCCCATCCAATAGCTATCATATCCCCATCCAATAGCTATCACATCAGCATCCAATAGATATCACATCCCCATCCAATAGCTATCACATCCCCATCCAATAGCTATCACATCAGCATCCAATAGCTATCACATCCCCATCCAATAGCTATCACATCCCCATCCAATAGCTATCACATCAGCATCCAATAGCTATCATATCCCCATCCAATAGCTATCACATCCCCATCCAATAGCTATCACATCCCCATCCAATAGCTATCACATCAGCATCCAATAGCTATCATATCCCCATTCAATAGCTATCACATCCCCATCCAATAGCTATCACATCCCCATCCAATAGCTATCACATCAGCATCCAATAGCTATCATATCCCCATTCAATAGCTATCACATCAGCACCCAATAGATATCACATCCTCATCCAATAGCTATCACATCCCCATCCAATAGCTATCACATCCCCATCCAATAGCTATCACATCCCCATCCAATAGCTATCACATCCCCATCCAATAGCTATCACATCCCCATCCAATAGCTATCACATCCCCATCCAATAGCTATCACATCCCCATCCAACAGCTATCATATCCCCATCCAATAGCTATCACATCAGCATCCAATAGCTATCACATCCCCATCCAATAGCTATCACATCCCCATCCAATAGCTATCACATCAGCATCCAATAGCTATCACATCCCCATCCAATAGCTATCACATCCCCATCCAATAGCTATCACTTCAGCATCCAATAGCTATCACATCAGCATCCAATAGCTATCACATCAGCATCCAATAGCTATCATATCCCCATCCAATAGCTATCACATCCCCATCCAATAGCTATCACATCAGCATCCAATAGCTATCACATCAGCATCCAACAGCTATCATATCCCCATCCAATAGCTATCACATCCCCATCCAATAGCTATCACATCAGCATCCAATAGCTATCATATCCCCATTCAATAGCTATCACATCAGCATCCAATAGCTATCACATCCCCATCCAATAGCTATCACATCAGCATCCAATAGCTATCATATCCCCATTCAATAGCTATCACATCAGCATCCAATAGCTATCACATCCCCATCCAATAGATATCACATCCTCATCCAATAGCTATCACATCCCCATCAAATAGCTATCACCAGTGATTTTGTTTGCCCAAAATTACTGCCCATATTTGGCTGCTTCCCAATCACAAAAAATGACGTTTTTTCCCAAAAATCTGACCAAAATTTCCCCAAAAATGACCAAATTTTCCAAATACAGCCAAAAGATTACAATGTCATTTAGCGTTAATTTCGTAGAACGAGTGCAGATCGAGCTTGTCGAGTCTTCGCCGAATGACAACTAACTTACGAATGTTCGCGAATATAGCCAAATACGATTTAACGTTGCTATCCACACATCTCTCTCTATATTGCGGAGGATACCGACGATAGTCGATTTATCCAGATTGTTTACGCCTGTTTTTACACACGTCCAAGATGGCGGCAAGCAGACGAGAAGTTCGCGATGAGCAGCGAAAATGATCACTCAAATTAACAGCGGATATCACATGGTTATTAGGAGATTATTTAATGTGTGTGTCAATTAGCGCAAAATACTACGTTTGAGATGAACAACAACAAATATTTATAAGAAATCTTCACAGTAAATGTGCGTCACGGAAATCAGTGTTGGGAAATTGGAGTTAGTTTAGTATACTCACAAAGTTAAAGCATTTAAGATGAGAATCGTTCGAAAATGGAAAGAGAAAAACATGATTTGATTTATATGTTAGTGGATCTGTGTATAATCAGATTCATATGCATATTCGCTTTATTATGTTTGTCAGGATGTATAGTTTGGTGAAATAGCATTGAACTGAGGATGTCAATTGTGCAAGATATTAAAAGGTAAACAAATGAAATGTATTTTTTTAGCTCCATTTAATACAACATTAACACAGCAAGAACACTACTGCGTGTTTGTTAACATTTTTTAATGTTTTCACCATATCACAGGGCTCAACATTAACCTAAAAACCAACTTGCCCTGCCGGGCAAGTACTTAAAAAATGAAGTTGCCGTAAACTTAAAGCCACTTGCCCAAACAATAAAATATAATATTAACTGTAAACCTCATATTTTTTAATAAAGATCAAAATGATACACCACAAAAACTTTTTTATAATTGCACATTTAACAACATGATTACATCAAATTAAGTCTAATTTAAGTCTAAATTATATGCTCTTTGTTCTTTTTTGCACTTGCTTGGGCGGACAACTAGATTATAAAATAACTTGCCCGGACCCAACTTTTACTTGCCAGGGGCAATAGGACAACTGTTAATGTTGAGCCCTGTATCATATTTTACTTTAAAAAACATCCTGAATTAAATTCATACTCTTGAAGAGATTATGATTAAATCATAATGGTACATGTATATTGAAGAATCTTTAGATTATTGCAAGTTTAATATGCATGTGGAAGGATATTAACTTAACGTTGTAAGAAGACATGAAAGCAACACTTTATAATATAAAAATGCTGACAAACATGAACTTAGCAATTTTTATTCTGTTCTTATAATCATATTTATAATGTTTCCCAATGTCATGGTTTATCGCGCTACTTTTCCCAATTTCATGGTTTATCGCGCTAATTTTCCCAATTTCATGGTTTATCGCGCTAATTATCCCAATCCAAATGCCACAGGCTGTAACAATTTTTTTTTTTAAATCACTGATCACATCCCCATCAAATAGAATCCCATCACCATCTAATAGCTATTACCTCCCCATCCAATAATATCATATTCATACAATAGCTATCATATTCCCATCTTATATTTGTCACATCTCCATAAAATAGCTATTATGTACTTATCCAGTAGGTGGCACATTCCCATCAAATATATATCATGTCCCCATACATTATCTATCTTATCCTAATCCAATAGATGTCATATCTCCAACTTATAGCTGTCATATCTCCATCTAATAGCTGTCATATCTCCATCTTATAGCTTTCACATTTTAGTACAAGAGCTAACATATTATCTGATATGTCATCTCTTCCCCATCCAATATCTATGATATCCCCCAAGCGAAAGCTATCTTATCTTAATCTATAAGCTGTCATATCTTCTTACAATTGCTATTATATCTCTAAGCTGTCACATTTGCGTACAATCCCTATTATATTTCTCTCTTATAGCTTCCTTATACAATCTATCTTGTAGGCATCTAATTTCTGTAAGAACAGTTCCATAAAATATGCTACTTCTATGTAACAGCTGTCACACACACCAATGCAATAGCTATCACACACCCATTTGATAGCTATCACAGACCTATGCAATAGTTATTGTATAATATTGCAGCTTATTCACAAACCCATGCAGGCTCTATCACACATTAAGCGAAAGCTATAACATACCAATTTATTAGCTATCACACACCCATTCAATAGCTATCACACACACACAAATGTGATAGCTATCATACACTCATGCAATAGCTATCACATAACTATGCAACAGCTATCACACACCCATGCAAATTAGCTGTCTCACTACCAAGCCAAAGCTATTGCATACCAACACAAAAGCTATCACAAACCTATGCAATAGCTATCTTACACCCATGCGACAGCTATCACAAACCTATGCCAAAGCTATTACAAACCTTTGCAATAGCTATTACACACATATGCAATAGCTATCACACACATGCAACAGCTATCACAAACCTATGCAATAGCTATCTCACACCTTTGCAATAGCTTTCTTACACCCATTAAAAATCTATCACAAACCTATGCTAAAGCTATTACACACATGCAATAGCTATCTCACACCCTTGCAATAGCTATCTCACACCCATTCAAAAGCTATCACAAACCTATGCGAAAGCTAGTACACACCTATGCAATAACCATTACACATCTATGCAAAAGCTATCACAAACCTATGCAATAGCTATCTCACACCTTTGCAATAGCTTTTACACACCTATTCAATATTGCCTGAACATTAAATAGCCATTCCATCACCATGCAATAGGTAACATATAACCATGGTATGTATTCACATATCCAAGCACTATAACAAACCATGCAATAGTTAGTTATCACACACTCATGCAAGAGCTATCACACACTCATGCAATAGCCACCATATTTCACATTTGTTTGACATCCTGCATTGATGGTTTGTTTGCATGTCACTATGGCTACTGTGTATTACAGGTTGTCACTATGGCTACTGTGTGTTACAGGAATTACCACTGGAAGATCTCAAGAAACGATGTCTAGAGCAGCTGGAGGTGATGTCAAAAAAGCGCATACGAAGGATTATAGCAGGTGAATACCTTAACATTATATGCAGGGATGTTTTCACTGATTTTAATATTGGTTTAGCCTTGTTCTCTGTGATATTTTGCAAATTGTTGTATGTGGTTTTAAATTCTTCAACACAGCTATCCGCTGAAAAGATAAATTATTACAGGATTCAATTTAAAAGGTTACATCTTTAAGTTTTTGTCATTTAGTAAATAACTTAAGCTCGAGATGGGTGGTGATGACTTCAATGCATGGTAATCATCATCATAATCACAGAAATTTATTGAAAAAATAGAAATTTATACAGTCTTCCTTGGTAGACTATTACCAGAGTAAATTGTTGTTAAAACATGGCTGGGTGGTGGCCCACGTATTTTAACATTACATTTACATTTAAAACTTTTTTGAAAACTTTAAAGGGAATTGTTTAAAGATTTATTTTAAGTGAGTCAGTTCATGCCTTAAATTCCCAGATGTAAACATGAATATCTATAAGTTCATTGCAACATCAAGAATAGAATTTTACAAAAAGTCTCCCTTGGGGCTCCAAGCAGTGTCTTTTGGATTAAAAAGCTATCACAGTTTCTCCAGAAAAAAATTGAAAAGCCACTTATTTTTAGTGATCCGTCTTTGTCCGTAGTCTGTCCGTCCGTCTGTCAGTAGTCCACATTTGGTTTGTAAACACTCTAGAGGCCACATTTCTTTTCTGATCTTCATGAAACTTGGTCTGGAGATTTGTCCCAATGAAACTTTGATTGAGTTCGAAACTGGGTCATGCTGGGTCAAAAACTAGGTCACTAGGTTAAAAAAAACAAAAAACCTTGTAAACACTGTAGAAGTCACATTTCATGCCAAATCTTCATGTTACTTCGTCAAAATGTTTGTCTTACTGATATGTTGATTGAGTTCAAAAATTGTTCAGGTTCGTTGAAAAACATGGCCACCAGTGGGCGGGGCAGTTTTCCTTATTTGGCTATAGAGAAACCTTGTAAACACTCTAGAGGCCACATTTCTTGTCTGATCTTCATGAAACTTGGACAGAAGATTTGTCCCAATGATACCTTGATTGAGTTCGAAACTTGGTCATGCTGGGTCAAGTACTAGGTCACTAGGTCAAAAAAAAGAAAAAACATTGTAAACACTGTAGAAGTCACAGTTTATGCCCAATCTTCATGTAACTTTGTCAAAATGTTTGTCTTGATGATATGTTGGTCGAGTTCAAAAGTGGTTCCGGTCCGTTGAAAAACATGGCCACCAGTGGTTGGGGCAGTATTCCTTATTTGGCTATAGAGAAACATTGTAAACACTCTATAGGCCACATTTCTAGGTCCAAATCTTACAAAAACCTTGAAAACACATGTAGAATTAGCATTTTACTTGCAAATGTCTGCATTGCAAAAAACCCATGCAAATAGACAGTACTCAATCAGAATTAATCATATGCTTACACTGCAAAAGTAAACAGAAGAGAACCAATCTAATATGCTCTAGAGTACTGAATTTTCAACTAACGGTATGCAATGAACAAGGCCCTGTGAAAAAAGGTGAATGAACAAGGGCCATTTTGGCCCTCTTGTTTCAAAGGAGCCGGGGACTTAGCAACAAAACAGGTGTATTGCAACATTTCAATTGATATATTTGGGAAAGTAGCCAGAATCTAGATTAAATGTAACCAGTGAAATGGCCGGCTGCTGGTGCTTCCGGAGAACACTGTATCACTGTTCCCGGTCGGCAATTTGACCTATTGTTCCAAGGGATCCAAGTGTTTTAACAACATTAAATAAAAACAATACAATATCAGTTACAAACAGTTGGGAAACTGTCCTTTTGGTTTTCTGTGATCAAGTTCCTTCAATTATCTGTACAGAAACTATGGTTTTATTTCTAAGTAACTTTTAAAGAAATGTTCCTTAAATGGCTGCCTTTAAAACTGTTTTTCATCGGTTCACATCGGCCAATTGTATAAATATGGATAAAATTAGCCAATCCAAAAGATTACCTTATTACAATAAAGACAACCAAAGTCAAATACCTTGGCTAAATCTTATTCAAAACTAAACCAAAACATGCACCTGTTTGGATATCTGTTTTTAGCTCTACTGGCCGAAGGCCTGAAGAGCTTATGTCATGCCGTGGTTTCCGTCGTCCGTCCGTGCGTTTGACTTTTTCTTGTTTACGCGATAAAGTCCACAGTTTTCATCCGATTCTTTACAAACTTGTTCAGTGTCTTTATATTAATGAGGACTCGAACCCTATGGGTTACAATCAGAATAAAAAGTCCAGAATTATATCCCCTTGAATTTGAGAAAATTGTGAAATAAGGCTTATTTACGCAATAAAGTCCACAGTTTTCATCCAATTATTTCCCAACTTGCACAGTGTCTTTATCTGAATGATGAGTCAAACCCTATTGAAAATGAGCAATATCGGAGTTATAAGTCCAGAATTATTTCCCCTTGAATTTGAGAAAAAAATGAAAATTCAGTTTTTTTATGTGATAAAGTCCATAATTTTCATCCAATTCTTGGCAAACTTGCACAGTGTCTTTGTATCAATGAGGACTCAAACACTTTTTATGTCCCCCTTCGAAGAAGAGGGGTCATATTGTTATGCACATGTCGGTCCGTCCGTCAACCAGATGGTTTGTCCGTCCACCAGATGGTTTCCGGATGATAACTCAAGAACGCTTAGGCCTAGGATCATGAAACTTCATAGGTACTTTGATCATGACTGGCAGATGACCCCTATTGATTTTCAGGTCACTAGGTCAAAGGTCAAGGTCACAGTGACTCAAAACAGTAAAATGGTTTCCGGATGATAACTCAAGAATGCTTACGCCTAGGATCATGAAACTTCAAAGGAACATTGATCATGACTGGCAGATGACCCCTATAGATTTTCAGGTCAGTAGGTCAAAGGTCAAGGTCACAGTGACTCGAAACTGTAAAATGGTTTCCGTATGATAACTCAAAAATGCTTACGCCTAGGATCATGAAACTTCATTGGTACATTGATAAAGACTGGCAGATGACTCCTATTGATTTTCTTGTCACTTGGTCAAAGGTCGAGGTCACAGTGACTTGAAACAGTAAAACGGTTTCCCGATGATAACTCAAGAATGCTTAGGCCTAGGATCATGAAACTTCATAGGTACATTGATCATGACTGGCAGATGACCCCAATTAATTTTCAGGTCACTAGGTCAAATGTCAAGATCACAGTGACTCAAAACAGTAAAATGGTTTCCTGATGATAACTCAAGAATAATTAGGCCTAGGATCATGAAACTTCATTGGTAAATTGATCGTGACTGACAGATGACCCCTAATGATTTTCAGGTCACTAGGTCAAAGGTCAAGGTCACAGTGACAAAAAAAGTATTCACACAATGGCTGCCACTACAACTGACAGCCCATATTTCATTCCTTGTATGTGTGTGTCCAAAAACTTTAACCTTGGTTAAAGTTCCTTGGTTAAAGTTTGATAACATTTGAAATATTGAAGATAGTAACTTCATATTTGGCATGCATGTGTATCTCACTGAGCTGCACATTTTGAATGGTGAAAAGTCAAGGTCAAGGTCATCCTTCAAGGTCAAAGGTCAAATATCATTGTATTTTTCTTTCCTAAAACTTTAACCCATTTATGCCTAGTGGACTCTTACATCCAGTGATTCATTTTGCCATGCGTACCGCATGCCAGACGCACGTTTTTTGCTGGGGAGGCATCATTCTCAAACATGTGCGTCATCGGGACGCATTGTTTAAAAACTCTGATTTTCAACATCGTCAAAGTTGTACAAGATACTGAGTTTGATTCGTGGAGATAAGCCAAACATATGTCAACACTGTTTTGAAAAGTAGAACGGAAGTCACAATTCTACATTTGGAATGTAGGTCGCGTATTTTGATTGGTTGAAACATATCAATTATCAAATCAGTTACGGCGTTTTATTAAAAGGTCGTTGGAAATACATATAATAGTCCATATTTATTGACGTGTGACAGTCAAATAGCAGATCATTCGAGATCCTTTGGCTTTTATTGTATAAGATTGGGAGCACCGAAAGCATAACTTATTCGAAATCATGGAGGATTTACACATTACAAATGCAATCCCTAATGGCAATAAGTAAATTTTCAATTCTTATTGCCTTTCTGAGTTGTTTTAAAAACAACGGAAGTGGATCCAGTGTGGCTGAAATGTTATTCAGGTAAATTTTGCATAATTTCGCGACCTGTCAAATTGAGGTATTGCATGTTCCTGCATCATGTAGTGTCTTAGGGTCGGTCTAAAATGCGTATATGACTCATATTTGCGAATATGAAAGAAACGAGCGAATATGAACGAATATTGACAATATTGATGCTCTTTCCGCATTGTTTCTATCATTAAATTACTGTATTAATAAAAAATGTACATAATGTGTTAAACCTGTTAACATAAATAGAGCAATTTACTAGACATTATGTTTCCAACTCTTAAGTCATGATCGCAAATATGAACCTTGTTTTTAGGCTACACAGGACCAACAATATAACCACGACGACTCCACAATACAAAATGTCAAGAAAAAACACTTAAATGTTCACTTGATCTTAACAGTATTAATATATTAGGAAGATTTTTATTCATAGAATGATTTCCATATAAAAAAATATTAAAAACCATTTTTAAAAAGCCGATATCTGTTCATATTTGCCCCTTTCAGTCATATTCGTGAATATGAGTCATATGCGCACTTAACTCGTAACGGTGTCTTGAAAGCATCTTTCGTCATATACATGTACTAAGTTTAAATGCTATCTTGTGATGCAAGGAACCTCAGTGCCCAATGAGGGAATCTTCACTACAGCAGGAGACCTCGTCAGTGCTCATAGGGCTTGCCTTGACCCGACAATGTTGATATGTTAATTTTTGTGAAAACAAACATCAAACTGTATGAACAGTGAAAAGTGAATGTTAACAAGCAAACTATTAAGTGAATAAGTATTAAGGTTTTGTTTTATTTTGACATTGCTACATGTTAAAAGAGAACTTTATGTTTTTTGTTTATAAATGTTTAATGTTTTATAGTCAAATTATACTTCTAAAATATTGATTTCTTTAATTTGGACAGAAAATTATTGTTTTTTCTTATCTGAAGGATCCGGATTTGAAAAACTGTAAGAAACCATAGAGCAGGTGTACCTACTTCCGAACAGCGTCTAATTCCGAACGAAAATTTAAACATTTAAAAACAATATAATTCAAGCATGAACTCTGACATATGACATCATATTTATGACATCATAACTTAACTCTTTCCGTTTCGTCCATGTTTGAGTGGCAACGATGTTTAAATTTTGAAGAATCTCGGAAAGTCGTTTCACCAACCAGTCAAGTGAGTGGAATTACGCAAATCTCAATTTCACCTTTACTAATTCATAAGGTTACATGACGTCATTTAAGTATTTCTCTGTTCAGGTTTTGCTATTCAATTGTTAGTAAGGCATTTCCCAACTAGTGTATATGTTCTATTTATAGCTTTCACAAACCAAAAAGGCAAAAATCAAGTGTTCAGAATTTCAACCGATATATTAAAAGATGTTCATTATTCCAAATGAATTTTTTAAAAGTATTTATCATTGAAGTTAACTGCAAGAAAGCAAAGACTTAAAAGAATAACGTTTTATAAATTACCAAAACTTAAAATAAAAGGCTAACGTCTTGACACATAAATTCGTTTTATTTTAGATATGAGTCGTCAATTACAAGCAAAACTTCAAAAGTACGACCCAGAAGTGGTTGGTCGCGCAGTCGAAATAATAAAATCGGGTACAATGATGCTTGGCCAGGCTTCCAAAACGTATACTATACCCAAAACAACACTCCATGATGGTGTCCGCGGGAAGTACCCAACTGACCATATCAGTGCGAAGACCATCCTCAGTGCTGACGAAGAGCAACGAATTGCCAACTGGGTGGTCCATATGAGTAAGGTTGGCTACAGTCGAACAAGACCTTGTCCAGAAGATTCTCAATGACGCTGGCAGAGAAATCCCTTTTCTCGAAAACAAACCGGGACTGCAATGGTTGCATGGGTTTTTTAAGCGTCATCCGTATTTGTCCGTCCACACAACTATCCAATTAGGGAAGGAATGGGCCGTCATCACGATAGAGAAAATTCAGCGTTGGTTTGCCGAATTTGAACGCTACGTTAAGGATGAGCTAAAAGATGAAACCCTGCTTCTTGATCCTAAAAGAATCTATAACGCAGATGAGACAGGGTTCTCTTTGTGTGCACACAAGAGTAGTAAAGTTGTTGCAAAAAAAGGAGACCCCGTCTTTTATCATTTTGGCAACTCGGACAAGACTCAGATGACGGTGTTGGCAGCAGCAAGTGCTTCTGGTCACTTCATAACGCCAATGATAATCTACCCTGGCCAACGCTTCGCATACGACCCCTTTGATGGCTTTGAGGAAGCTGTGTTTAGACATTCTGAAAACGGTTTGATGGACTGCAAGGTTTTCGTTTGTTGGCTAAAAACGTTTTCATACCCGATACTAATGCCCGCCAAGTAAAGAAACCTGTGTTGTTATTAATAGACAGGAATACTACACACATCACAATGAAAGCATCAGACATGTGCCTTGAAAATGGTATTGAGCTTTACTGTCTACTTGAACACTCATCACACTTGATTCAGCCTCTCGACCTCAGATTTTTTGGCACACTTAAGGCAGCATGGCGGCAGTCAGTGCGCGACTGGTAAACCCATAACGTTGGTCAGTTTGTCACAGAATTTCGCGAGAGTGCTCAAGCAACCCAACAGCCCCCCGAATGTCACGCTACCCAATCAACTGATCGGAATGTCCGACAGCCAACCCAACCAGTCCGTCGCCCAAACTGTAATGGTAACCAACCAGTAAGAAGTTCAATCTGTTTGTTCGTTATCAGATAGCGAAGTCCAAGTTGAGGCCGGCAAATGTTTTGCATGTGAGAAGACGTATGACAACTTTATTGAATGCACTAACTGTGGTCGGAGATTTCAATTTGCATGTGTTGACATAGAAAATCAGTTGATTTGTGATGAACTTCCTTTTGAATGCAAATATTGTTGAAATTTGAAAGTGCATAACTGTTCCAATTGTTAGAAATATGTTCTTGTTTTGATTGTTCGTGGAATAGTCTGACTGTTTCTTTTCTTTGAATATTTTACATTTTTGGAATGCACTTTGAGTGTTTGGAATTAAAACCACCAATGTTCGGAATTGAAACCAGTGTTCGGATTTAGTATACATTACTGCCTTTCCTTTAACCCAAAAATAATAGTGTATGATGACCCATACAGGCAATCGATGTTTTTAAAAGGTCCCGTATGCGTTGTTGTTTCTAAAAATAGCATCGATTTGCGGAAGTGTGGCTGCGTTTCTGAACTGTAGATTTCTTTGCTTAGATGTTCGGAAATATGTACAGCCGCTCTATTTGGATTCGGATTTGGATCCGAATAAATTTTTTGGATTTGTTGCAGCCCTTGTATCTTTTAATTAGTTGATACAGTTTGCACATCCTGAAGACCCCAGTGTATTTTTCATGTATTTGAACTGGCCGTTTAACTCTTTGCATGCTGGGCAATTTGTTGTCTGCTAAAATGTAGTCTGCTGAATTTCTAAAATTAGCATTTTCTTCGATTTTTTTCAAAGAATAATATCAGAATAGCAAACAGTTTGGATCCTGATGAGACGCCAAGTTCTGTGGCGTCTCATCTGGATCCAAACTGTTTGCAAAGGCCTTCAAAATTCGGTCCCAGCACTGAAAGAGTTAACATGTTTTAGTATATTTGTGGTTGAGAAAAAATTAAATACTACCAAACTTACTCTAGAAAAATTGAGCTTCTGGCTTCATAATGTGGGTTCACTGGCTTCAATCAAGTGGCAATGGTGTTTCATTGGTCTTAATTATTTGAACATTACTTGTTAATGAGTAAAATCTGATCAGAGAGCAGAGATTTTCACTTTGATTAGTTGATTAAATTTGGAGTTCAAAGTGAATGTGCTTTTTGCCAGCTGCCTGTTAATGTGTACTGAAATGTATGTAAATGTTTGGTTAGTTACTGTTTAAGCTATGCTGACATTAAATTTTATCAAATATGTATAGCAGTTTACTATAAATTTTGTTATGGGGTATTTAACAAAAAATATTCTACTAGTGATACAAGGGTTGTTTAGGAGTTCTTGTAAATAGCTACCAATGTGTTAAATGATTATGTTATTTGTTTACATAAAACTGAATTCAATTTATTTGTTTATGAAAATATAATTAAAATACACTATTCGTAACAAAGTTACATCAACCATAGAAGCAGCCATTATGTATCATAAAGCACAGGAATTAATCCAATACGACTTCATTTTGATAAGACCCTGATTTCTTGCAAATTCATAAGTAAGTTCTAACAGCAACTATAATTTTAAGCTAACTTTATTCATATGAAAAACATGTGCAAATATTTCATTTAAGAAAAAATAACTAGGTCTAAGTAAAAATCATATGTGAAATAAACAGTTTGAATACAATTTGGGATCCAACTTGATCTTTACAATATAGATGTATGAAGCAATATAATAAGTGGCCATTATTTAAAAGGATACTTTTTGAGAAATCAAGGGCAATTGAATCATCCCCAGTGAAAGTTTCAAGGACTATTCATGAACTGCTCATGAACATGATGAACTGCTCTTGAACTTCATGCACAGTTCATGAACTCATGAACTTTGTTGAGCCTTGTTGAAGAACTGATTCATGAACAGTTCTTGTATTCCTTCTCAGGGGGTGTTCTATAAAAGTCGAAAAGCACAAATTAATTGTGTATTATTATATAACTATATGATAATATAAATAAAGAGGACTGGTTGCTTTGGCATCCCCAAGACGAATCATTATTGCCTAAGCTCCCAACAAGGCGCATACTTGTCATATTGCCTCACTATAAAGTCGAAAAATTTAACATATGAATTGAACAAAATAAATATATAAATATTGGAATTATTCTGTTGGTTGGTTGGTTGTTTTCTCCATTGATCAGTAGTTGGTTGAAATTTTGGTTTGTTGGTTTATCACGCTGCACATGTGTGCTCTGTGTTGCAAACTAGTGTCTCAGTTTTCTGCCAGCATGCAACATGGTTGATATGTTGTGTATACTACGTAGAAATGCAAGACATAATTTTTTGTGTATGTTGGCTATACACACTTGAAGTTGAGCAATGGCCGGGATGTAGGGGGTGGGGTATTTGCCGTCTTCAACAATAGTTCTAGTTTGCGTACTGTTTCAAAGTTCTTATGTAGAGTTATTTCTATTTTGTCTGTTTTCAATTTTATCAACTTGTTTAATATTTACCTTAGGGATAAAAGTCATTATAATTAGGGTTAAAATTACTTGCAGTGCGAGTCTTTCATTTATCATTAGTCAATGGTCTGGGAAAATGGGACAAAAAGAATGTGCCTTATGGTTCATCACTGCTGAGCCTGTGCAGTCTGCACATGTGCCTTATGGTTCATCACAGCTGAGGCTGTGCAGTCTGCACAGGCTAATCAGAGAGAACACTTTCCACCTAAACTAGATTTTTCTTTAAAATTAAAAAATTACTTCCTTTAAACAAAAAATTGCGCACATGTAGAAAGTGTTGTCCCTGATTAGCCTGTGCTGACAGCACACGCTAATTTGGGATGACACTTTACGCATATGCATTAAGCCCAGTTTTCCAAGGAAATGGAACATGTGCAATGTTAAAGTATGTTGAGCTCTGCATATCATTTCTTCAGGAGACGACCCGACAACCATTTCCTCGTCTGGAACAGACGATGAGACCACTGACGAAGAAAACAAACATGCAGGTGAGTGGCAGATCTTGTTTTAGGAGTAGATGTTAAATGTTCTGGACTAGGTTGATGGTCAACTATGCAAACCATGGATTTTTGTTTACACTGAGTATATTTTTGTAGCACAAAAATGAAAAATGTTGTTACTACTGAGGTTTGTTTTGCACTATGTGAAATTTGAATCGCTTTTTGTGTTGCCGCTAACTCTGATACAAGAGGGCAGTTTTTTTTTTTGAAGGAGGGCATATAGTAATGGCACTGTCCGTCTGTCTGTCCGTTTGTCCATCTGTCCGTCACACTTTTGTGTGTAGGTTTCGAAATTTGCTCATAACTGTTATGTCGCTTCAGATGTAACCTTCATATTTGGTATGCATGTGTATATGGACAAGGCCTTCCATACGTACACAAATTTTGACCCCTTTGACCTTGACCTTGAACTTAGGGTCAGCATTTAGGTTTCAAAATCTGCATTTAAGTTTCGGGTGTGTTTTTCGGGGGCATAATGTCTTCCGATGGAGACAGCTCTTGTTTATTTATTTTGTTGCCTCCAAAGTAAAAAAAATATGTTTGTTAAAATACATACAGACATTTGGATGCTATCTAGAATCTGAACATAATTGTCCCTTACCGGTTTCACTGGAGGGGACTTATGGTTTTCGCTCTGTGCGTCTGTGAGTCTGTCTGTCTGTCACAGTTTTTTGGATCCTGCGATAACTTTAAAAGTTCTATATATTTTTTCATTAAACTTGAAACATGGATAGATGGCAATATGGACATTATGCACGACATTTCATTTTGTTCCTACGTCAAAAATTCTGGTTGCTATGGCAACAAATAGACTAGAAATACTGCTGAAAATGGTAGTTTTCTGGATCCTGCGATAACTTTAAAAGTTCTTCATATTTTTTCATGAAACTTTAAACATGGATAGATGGCAATATGGACATTATGAACGTCATTTCATTTTGTTCCTCTGTCAACAATTCTGGTTGCTATGGAAACAAATATTAATTTTTTAAATCCTGACAATGGTGGAATTTCTGACAATGGTGGAGCCGGTAGGGGATATATATTGATTGGCATTAGTCTTGTTCAAAATGGAACTTTTTTTAATAGGTGTTCTTTTACTTTAATACTTTTCTGCTATGAAAAACAGTTATTATCTGTAATATTACAAATAGACAAAATACATTGGTCCATAAAAAATGCTTATTACTTTACTGCTCAGGGCAGCAAAAAAAATTGTTTTTTTTCCATGTTACAAGACATTTTAAATGTTTGTATTAGACCAAGCAAACCCAACTATTGTTTGGACCAAACAAATTAATTCTCGGTTATTTATCGCTTTGGGGAAAGCTAAACTTAAAAAAAAAAAAACACTTGTCCTGTAATTTATTGTATTTGGATGCGTTCTTTTATGAGATCAAACACTATTTGTAACAAGGCATCTTAAATACCTCCATTCACACCAAAAAGTGAACAAGAAAAACATAATTGCTCAAATTTGAGAGAACATCATTAATATTTCAACCCTTTCTGTTGCAATTGCTTACTGTATGTACAGAAAAAAATACAACAGATGGTAAGGGAATTCAATTTTCATTATGTTCCGTACTGAATAATTTAAATATTCATATGGGATTTCTCCTATTACTTGTTTCCAATTTTTGTGTTTAATAGACATGAGATATATTTCATATACTTATAATTGTATACAGATCCAATAGCTTGAGTTCTTAAAGTCATTAATTTTATTAAAACATTTTGAGTCAATTTGTATGGTCTATTCTTATTGTGGTAATAAACATTTAATTGCTACGTATTACTACTAGTGGCATCAGGGATATTAGTCACTTACTTCTGGTTTATGCTTGGTGTATGTTATCGTTTCTATAGTACCAATGATAATGTTACTGTTATTAAAACTGGGATTAGACAAAACTCAATAATGTCTTTTTAGCTCACCTGATTGCTCAGGTGAGCTTTTCTTACCGGTCTTTGTCCGTCGTATGTCTGTCCGTCTGTCCGTAAACATTTGCTCGTAAACACTCTAGAGGCCACATTTCTTGTCCCATCTTCATGAAACGTGGTCAAAAGCTTTGCCCCAATACAATCTTGGCCTAAGTCACTAGGTAAAAAAAAAGAAAAACCTTGTAAACACTGTAAAAGTCACATTTTATGTTCAATCTTCATGGAACTTTGTCAAAATGTTTGTCTTAATGATATCTTGATTGAGTTCAAAAGTGGTTCCTGTGTGATGAAAAACATGGCCGCCAGTGGGCGGGGCAGTTTTCCTTATTTGGCTATAGAGAAACCTTGTTAACACTCTAGAAGTCACAATTTTGTCCAAAAGTTGGTAAAAACATTGGTTCAATTGATGTCTTGGACGAGTTCGAAAATGGTCGAATTCGGTGAAAAAACATGGCCACCAATGGGCGGCGCATTTTTCTCTATATGTATATAGTGGCAGTTTTCCCTATTTGGCTATAGAGAAACCTTGTAAACACTCTAGGAGTCACAATTTTTGCCCAATCATCATGAAAGTTGGTAAAAACATTGGTTTTATTGATATCTTGGACGAGTTTGAAAATGGTTGGGATTGGTAAAAAACATGGCTGCCAGTGGGCGGGGCATTTTTCTCTATATGTTTATAGTGAAAGCATGTGAACACAGTAGAAGTCACATTTTTGGCCCAATTTTCATGAAATTTGCTAAGAACATTTGTTTCCTTGATACGAGAGTTGAGTTCAAAAATGATTCCGGTCAGTTGAATAACATGGCTGCTGGGAGGGGGGCAGTTTTCTCATTATGCCCTCCCCCCCCCCCCCTCCCCCACCCTTTTGAAGAAGAGGGGGTATATTGTTTTGCTCATGTCGGTCCGTCCGTCCACCAGATGGTTTCCTGATGATAACTCAAGAGCGCTTATGCCAAGGATCATGAAACTTCATAGGTACATTGATCATGACTCGCAGATGACTCCTATTGATTTTAAGGTCACTAGGTTAAAGGTCAAGGTCACGATGACCCGAAATAGTAAAATGGTTTCTGGATGATAACTCAAGAACACTTATGCCTAGGATCATGAAACTTCATAGATACATTGATCATGACTCGCAGATGACCCCTATTGATTTTCAGGTCACTAGGTCAAAGGTCAAGGTCACGGTGACCCAAAGCAAAAAATGGTTTCGGGATGATAACTCAAGAACGCTTATGCCTAGGATAATGAAACTTCATAGATACATTGATCATTATGACTCGCAGATAACCCCTATTGATTTTCAGGTCACTAGGTCAAAGGTCAAAGTCACGATGACCCGAAATAGTAAAATGGTTTCCGGATGATAACTCAAGAACGCTTAGGCCTAGAATCATGAAACTTCATAGGTACAGTGATCATAACTCGTAGATTACCCCGATTGATTTTCAGGTCAAAGGTCAGGGTCACAATGACCCAAAATAGTAAAATGGTTTCCGGATGATAACTCAAGAACGCTTAGGCCTAGGATCATGAAACTTCATAGGTACATAGATCATGACTCGTAGATGACCCCTTTCCATTTTCAGGTCACTAGGTCAAAGGTCAAGGTCACGGTGACCCGAAATAGTAAAATGGTTTCCAGATGATAACTCAAGAGCACTTATGCCTAGGATCATGAAACTTCATAGGTATATTGATCATGACTCGAAGATGACCGCTATTGATTTTCAGGTCACTAGGTCAAAGGTCAAGGTTGGGGTGACCTGAATAAGTAAAATGGTTTCTGGATGATAACTCAAGAAGGCTTATGCCTAGGATCATGAAACTTCATAGGTACAATGATCATGACTCGCAGATGACCCCTATTGATTTTCAGGTCACCAGGTCAAAGGTCAAGGTCGGTTGACCTGAAATAGTAAAATGGTTTCTGGATGATAACTCAAAAACGCTAATGCCTAGGTTCATGAAACTTCATAGGTATATTGATCATGACTCGCAGATGACCCCTATTGATTATCAGGTCACTAGGTCAAAGGTCAAGGTCACAGTGCCAAATAACATATTCACACAATGGGTGTCAAGGTCACGGTGACTCAACGTAGAAAAATGGTTTCTGGATGATGACTCAAGAATGCTTACGCCTAGCTAGGATCATGAAAATTCATAGGTATATTGATCATGACTCGCAGATGAAATAATGATGAAACTTGACCAGGATGTTTGTCTGGACAATATCAAGGTCAAGTTTGACATTTGGTTAAGATTGAATGAACCGACTCCCCTCAGGTGAGCGTACTAGGGCCATCTTGGCCCTCTTGTTTCCATGAATTGCAATTAAAAGACTCATAATGTTATATTTGTAGTTGGAGCCCCTGCGAAACGTTTTAGAACTGTTCTACAAAATTTCTAGAATTGTACTGGAACAGATGACTAGCAGTGTTCTGGAATCATCCTTAAAATGGTCTAGAATGATTTAGAACTGTTGTTGAACATTAAATGAGAATAATTTGTAGAACAAATAGTTCTAAAACAGTTCTGATGGTTTGTTCTTGAACAATTCTTGAACCATTGTTCTAGAACTATTCCAGAATTGCTCTTGTATAAATTTCCAGAACTGTTTTAGAACAATTGTTCTAGAAAGTATTCTCTTTTAACATTTTCAACAACTGTTCCTAAAATATTCTAATAGATTTTTAAGTAGATTTTCAGTATGATTAGAGAACAGTTCTAGTCGGTGTGTTCCAGTATAATTCTAGAAATGTTTTAGAACAGTTCCGAAGGTTTGCTGCTAGTAAGTCTGGAACAAATGTTCTAGAACAGTTCTAGGACATTGTTCCCCTCAGAACTTGTAAATGAGAACTATTCATCAGGAATAACCTGATTACCTTGCCCATCTGGTGGGATGATTAATCTTATCTTCCATTATGAAATAAAGTTTATATAAGAAAATATATAAACTTTATTTAACTACAACTATATACTTCAAATAGTTACACGATTAGAAAATAAGTATACTATTGTTCACACCAACATTATATATAAACAATAAGTATAATTAATCTAAGAAAGAACATTTTAAAGGGAGATAATATCACACTGTTACACATTTTTTTTAAATATGTAGAACAATTGTAGGCCTTGGTTCTAGACCTGTTCTATATGTGCTCTTATTCCCCATAAGAACTTTTGTAGAACTTGAAATTGAAGTCAAATTATCATTATCTGAATTAGTTTATTTTAAATATGTAGATCTAGAACAATTGTAGAACAAGTGTAGACCTTGGCTCCTGACCTGTTCTATATGTGTTCTTATTCCTCATTAGAACTTTTGTAGAACTTACTGGTTCTTAAAGAGTTCTAAATGTGTTCTCGAACTACATTTTAGAACATTTTAAGAAATTTCTTGAACTTATTTTGGCCTTAAAATGTTCTTAAAATGTTCTTGTATATTATTGGGACAGTTTCAGAACTAAGCCTTGTTCAACAAATGTTCTGGAATTATTCTAGAAAACTGTTGTGGAACAATTCCAGAACATAAGTTATAGAATGTGAATATGGAATGTTCTAGGACTGTTCTTGATGTTCTAGAACAGTTCCAGAACCGTTCCAATTTCTACAACAAATTTTTGCAGGGGAAGCTTCAAAACTAAAATATTTTTCATCACAATAGATTATGTACCATATAGTTCTTTCTATTACTGTTTTTTAGTTGGAAAAAAATAAATATTGCTGAATATTTAAAATACCAAGTATTTCTATTAAATTGAACAATAAAATGTTTTCAGTTTTAAAACAACTGTGTTTGTTGGAAACATAAAACAACTGGAATAGTCATGTATGTCCATAACTTTGCCATTTATAATATATTGTTGGATTTTAAAATGACATGCAACAAATTCAACCTGTTATAAGATGACATGTTGCATGTTACACTTATCTCCCTTTCAAAAAGGTAAATGTCACACCTACTGTTCATTATGCTACTTTAAAAATTATTTTCCACTTTTGACCACCATGAGTAACCTTACCTGAGAGGCCAGTGTCACTCTTACAAGTCAATAGTGAAGCTTGTCTGGGATCTACAGCCTGGCTTTGCATTCCGTTATTGCCAGTTTAAGCAAGGTCAAGGTAACTTTAAATGAAATAGAAAATCTCTGTCCGCTAGCTTATTGAGACATTCCTGGTTGGAACCAGTACTTACTAGTCTTGTTGTCTTTGAACAAGATACTCTGCCTACTTCCAGGGCTGGGATCAAACCTGAGACCTGACAGACACTATATCCACTACACCACCGCACCACTATTTTATTTTATTTATTGAACATTTCCAGTATCTTTGTTTTTAACTATCTCAAATACAATGTTATTGTCACTTTCATCTGCTAATTTTCTTTTTATGAATTATAATACATACAAACTTGAAGCTGGCAGGCTTTTTTATACTCACATTATTATTTTGTTTTCAACCAATTTTTAGTTAAGTCCTTCTTTTGCTGCAACCTAATCTGTGATGATATCCATCAAAACTGACAGATTTTGATTAAAGGCTGTGTTTATAATCTATTTCAACAGGCATGTAAATGCTGAACATGCAGTATTGACAGCAATCCATATTGTTAAATACAAAAATTCACCCATTTGTCTTGTATTGTGTCTAGAATCAAAATTAGAAAATCTCAAATTTCGGTCCTCAATTTGCAACCCGATATGCCAATGTCTAAGTGACTTTAAAGACGAAATTGTCAGCGCCTGTTTTCCTCTGATTGTTTCCAGCAGGATGAAGTGTTGGGTTTCATTCAATTTGCTACTGGCCATGTAAGATTTCAAATTAATCTTGACAGGGTCTTTAAAATAACAGTTAAGGACAACATAGCACGTCGCTGTAGCGGTCCAAATAAAACACATGTTTTCCAATCGAATCATATTTAAAACGTCATTTATCATTGTCTGCGGTTCACAGAAACCCGTCTTATGTCATGTATCCAGTCACGATGAATTGAAATGTGGAGAATGGAGACAGTTAATTTGCATCTGTGAAGAGGTTTCAAACTCAAATATTTTGACTTTAATTCGAGTTAATTGTGTCATTGAGACTGATGGTAACTGAAGAGGGAGACAGATTTTCATGTTTTGTGGGAGGCTTGGTTTGAAATCGTGTTCTTTTTTTTTCAATGAAAAAAGAAAAAGTTTCTTGAAATATTATCGTTTAAATGATTTATTTAAGATACCCTATTTTTATCATGTATTATTACATCATATACAATCAATATTTAACACAAACTTAGTATTGTAACATAAAATGTTCATAGTACAGGAAACTGAAAAAGAAAAATACAATATGAAAGCAAGTTTGTATATTGAATGAAAATAATACCCTTAGTGAAAATGTCTGCTGTTTACCAAGGCTTATCATGGATGGCTTTTTCCGCTTTTTATTATGTCCCCCACCACTATAGTGGGGGACATATTGTTTTTACCCCGTCTGTGACAATGGTTTGTGTTTGTTTGTTTGTTTGCCCTAACTTTAACATTTGCAATAACTTTTGCAATATTGAAGATAGCAACTTGATATTTGGCATGCATGTGTTTCTCATGGAGCTGCACATTTTGAGTGGTGAAAGGTCATGGTCAAGGTCATCCTTCAAGGTCAAAGGTCAAATATATAGCTTCAAAGCGGCACAAAAGGGGACATAGTGTTTCTGACAAACACATAACTTGTTGTATTTTTTTTTACAGGAAGTCCCTTCTCAGTGAAAATCCATTTTAGGTGGAAAGTGTCATCCCTATTAGCCTGTGCGAACTGCATATGCTATTTTGGACGATGCTTTGCAAACATGCATTAAACTTCATTTTCCTAGACCAGGTCTCATATTTGTTAGATTATATTGCCCCCTCGGGCAGTGAAAAATTGCCAACAGGTTACAGTTAGTTGTACACGCCAATTAGGTTTTAAGACAATTATTGCCTTTTTGGGGTCAGGTTTACCATGTAAGTTCTTAGGTTTGATTTATTGCCCCTTCACAATAGTTATGGTGTCATTTAAGGTTAGAAATACTTCCTTCAGGTCTGGAGTACAATACATCAAAAGTAGCCTCTCTGTAATTCTTTAAAATTCTTCATTAACCCCATCAAAAGCAAAGTGAAAATGGCTTTTGCAACCAGCATAATTTTATGCTGTTTGCTGATCATCAGTAACTAAGGGTTGGAAATGAAGCCTTTACAACTTGAATTTAGTAAAAAAGGTATTTAATTAAATGTAACTTTCTAAGGGACTACAAATGTATCAAAATATGTATCTATGTGGTAAATGGTTAATGGCATATACAACAGTCATGCAGTAAACATGTTGTTTACTTGTTATGTGGGCCAGCCTAACCCGTAATTGTTTTGAATTAAAGAATAATTATTGGTTGAGCCTGGCCGCAACAATTGCTACCATTTGATATAAACAAGTCAAAAGACCTTTTATGGCATTCAATGAAACCTCAATTCATGTTGTTATTCCTAAGTAATATTTTAAAATAATTCAGAACTCAGTTATCTCCTAATGACCTATTCATTCATTAAGCAGAGAAAAAAAATGCATTAATGAGTAAATATTATTCTAACATTATTTTGCTTTTTGATTATATTTATTACAAACCACAGCAACAATATGAGTCGCATTCTGAGAAAACTGGGCTTAATGCATGTGCGTAAAGTGTTGTCCCAGATTAGCTTGTGCAGTTCGCACAGGCTAATCAGGGATGACACTTTCCGCCTAAACTGGATTTTCTTGTAGAAGAGACTTCATTTAAACGAAAAATACCATAAAAGCTGAAAGTGTCATCCCAGATTAGCCTGTGTGGACTACAAAGGCTAATCTGGGACGACACTTTACGCACATGCATAAAGCCGAGTTTTCTCAGAACGCGGCTCATAAAGTCATCGAGTCTTATTCATTGACATTTGAAGGTGACTTTTACACTCATTTCAATAATGACTCTATGGTCGGTAATTCTCAAATGGTCAGTTGAATTAACTGTCAGCCGTAATGACTGTACATGACAAGACTATCCATCATTATACTTTTTATGTCACTAGTTTTCATCACTGCCCCATTGGGTCACCCTGCTTTTGTACTTGTCTTGTGTGTTGTTTTTATTCCTGAATTCCATAGATCAATAAAAAAGTAATTAAATGAATACTGAAACATGCTTGTTTTTTGATGTGGTAAATATTAAGTTTGCTGGATGGTTGTATTGTTAGTTCATAGCAAATAATGATGACTTTCAATACTATGCGGCAAAAATGGCAACAGCAGTACTTTAGTAAATAATTCCAGTTGTATTGCTTTAATAATGTTAATGCTTTTACTACAACTATCACGACGTACTGTTGTTGCAGCTTATATTACTGTTATGGAAACTTAACCCTGGATTTATGCCTAGCGTCTAGAAAAAAGGCCTTGGCAAACAGTGTAGACCCAGATGAGACGCCGCATGATGCGGCGTCTCATCAGGGTCTGCGCTGTTTGCTTAAAGGAATTTCTTTAAGAAATATTCTAAATATAGAAATAAATATACTAGACATCCCTAATTTTGGAAATAAATTTATCCAATTTAGAAGGATGGGAGAGTCCACTAGGCATAAATGGGTTAAACCATTCTGCTGTTGCTTAGAGAACTCAGCTTCTTCCCCCTCTTGTTACTGTTGTTGCTGCTACTGCTGCTGCTGCTGTTGCTGTATCTGCTGCTAATCTACCATGATTTAACCCTTTCCTACGCAGAAGCAAAGTGAAAATGGCTATGTGCAAACAGCATAAAACCAGAACAGCCTGCGAGTTAAACACCCAGTCTGTTCAGGTTTTATGCTGTTTCCTGCTGATCAGTAACTAAGGTTTTGAAATAAAGCCTTAAACTTGGATGTAATAAGAAAGTTCTTTAAATAAATTTAACTTTCTAAGGGACGACAAATGTGTCGAAATACATATCTAAGTGGTAAAGGGTTAAAATATGTATTATTTTCGCTGCTGCTTCTACTAGTACTGCTACTTAACTTCTTTCTGCTGTTATTGTCGTTTTTGTTGCTGTTGCTTTAAGTAATTCAGATATGTCTCCTATTACCAGTTACTGATGTTAATGTTGCTACTGGCACTACTAGTACTCACAGTGCTTATATTTTCATAAGTCTGCTTTTATTGTTGTTGCTGTTGCATCTAGCAGTGTTTTTTCACCATTTTGGGAACAGGCCAGGAACAGAGCCTTTGGGGCTTGAAAAAATGTATCAGTTTGTCTAAAAACAGGAAGTAGTTCTTTTGTTTGTTTTTTTAAAAACACTGTAAAATTGAGAGAAAAAGTGTTTTCAATGTTATATTTAATAAGGTTTAACTTAGAGCTGAATGTGAAATTACCTAAAGTATGCCATTTCTTACATATTTGTTTAAACCTTCGATTGAATTTTATGAATGTACTGCTATTCATTGTAATTAAGAATGGCCACTACATGAACAACTTCTTGTGATATATTATGGAATAAAACCCTATGCAGTTATAGTTTACTAAATGACATTTAGCCACAGAAATATAATGGCAGAATATAAGCAAAGTTTTTATCAAGATTTATTGTCCATTAGTGTGTTTGCAAACTTATCTATTTGAATGAAGACTGGAAAAGAATGATAGATAATTTAATTTTGGAAACCTTATATTTGTCCCTATTCTTTTGAAATCTTCTATAATTTACGTGTATGTCTGTGTTGTGTTGCCATTTTAGGTTGGATTTGTCCAAGTACATTCATCTTGTATCAAATTTGCAGGAAGCTTTAATGATGCGCTGATGTCGGAGCCTGGAATTATTTCATATTTCACTGACCATGTTCCATGTTGTGTTTTCGTAATGACATAAAGAAAAATCTAGACAAATTGAGTCTAGAAGGTCCGAGGGAAGTCATTTCACATTGTTTGCAGCCATCTATCACAATTATATTTGACAACTGGTCACTTGCAAATGAGCATTAGAAATATAAAACTCGCAAAAATATCTACTTTTCTGGTCATAATTATTCATATATTTTTATTTCCTTCAATTAGAGTTCACAAGTAATGGTCAGTTTTGACACATCCGACATGAATTGGCGATTCTGTGTTTAAAATCCCAAGGCTGTCGTGAAGCGGGCAGTAAAATAACATGATTTATGTTTATCGTTATTATAAAATACTCTTAGTATTTTTTATAAGGACCACTTGACCATCAGGGACTTTTTATCTTATTTTTAGAACCAAATAAACACTGATTTCTTGACAGCAAATCAGAAAGCTTTTTGCAATTTTTGAGAAAATGAATATTGTATTAGGACTACCAGTAAAACATATTTGTTTGTTATAGGAAACCTAAAAAGGCAGAGAGTTGAATATGGCGTTTTTGCCAATGTGACTTCGGTGAACTATGATTCAATTAGATAATTGAGATATTGTTTTCAGATCAGTTTAATGCCATATGATTACAATTGAAAAGGGCGTAAATTAGAATCTCCCCCTTTGTATTTGTTTTATAATTCAAGTTTAAAGTTAAGAGATGACATAACAAAAGTTTTGTTGATCAGATAATTATTTCACTGAAGACATATTTTTCATGTAATATGATTACAATGGCAAAATGTCTTAATTAGTATCTCCCCCTTTGTATTTGTTTTACAATTCAAGTTTAAAGATAAAGAGATGCCAATAACAAAAGTTTTGTTCCTCAGATAATATTTAATTTATTTCACTGAAGACAAAAGTTAAAACCTAAAACAGGTTCTTAAATGAAATTGTATTGTGTGGTTGTCCACTTTGATTACATCAGAACTTTGTTTGAAAATAAAACATGAAATCAGACATTTCTGTGTCGATCTTGCTAACACAATTATCTCCATACATCAATCAATTTATTAATTTCAATTTTAAAAATTGCTCGAAACCATGGCAACGATTGAATATAACGGGAGGTCCTAACAACTGCCAGCGTGGAAACAGGTTGACTTGTTATCAATCCGTTCAATTTGTGGAATTACAGAAATAATGTTTTCCTGGGTTGAAACATATTGATTTGTATATTTTTAACGTAGGAGGCTTTTATATGCGTAATTAAGAATTCCCTCTGTATCACATTTTGTTGTATTGGGTAGTTGATTGAAAACATGTTTGTGTTCAAAAGGACTGTTCTCAAGAACAAATAGCTAATTTATTTTAGTTTGATAATTGTTTGGCATCATGAAAACTTTATGATCATCATGTGTGTACTGTCATGATGCCCCCAAACCCCATTACCTGCAATTAGGGACCTCAAAATCATTAATGGTTGTTCACAATATCACCATTTTCATATTTATCCCAAAACAAGCTGTCACACTATTGTATACAAAGTTATAAACTGCTGACTTTGTCATATAATTATATTCATTTGCAAGTAAAAAATATATACTCAATATTGTGTAGACAAGGTAATTGTTTATTTTGCTTGAAAAACTCCATATGTAGGAGATGAACTTTTCCTAATATAATTTATAATAATTGTATCATTGAACAAGTACAGTTCAGTCATTATGTTTGATAAGTATTGGATCATCTTGATTTGCACTCAAAGTCATCAGAAGTTGATTCTAAGAAGAGAGATAGAGACAACACTTCATATTTTGTTGTTTTCAAATATATTTTTAGCTCGCCAGAGAACATCCTGTTCATGGAAAGGATGTTTAAAGTGAAACCTTCTCAACACAATAGACGTCACAATTTTTGCCCCAAATAATGAAACTTGCTCAGAACATTTTTAGGAATTATACTTTTTAGTTTAAAGATGGTTGCAGCCCCTGCGAAATGTTGTTCTGCAGTTCACTAATAATTTGTGAACTGTTCATGAACTGTTCGTGAACTGAGTTCATGAATTGTTCACGATTAGTCAGTGAACAGAAAATGAGCCAAGTCTGTGAAATGTTCTTGAAATTTTAGTTCATTAACTGTTCATGAACACTAATGGCATGAAGTGTTCATGAAATATTCTTGAAACCTAATGGCATGAAGTGTTCATGAACTATTATTGAACCCTTATGGTATGAAGTGTTCATGAACTATTCTTGAACCGTTATGGCATGAAATGTTCATGAACTATTAATGAACACCAATGGCATGAAGTGTTCTTGAACAGTTCATGAACAACACAATTCTTGAAAAAATATTCAGGGTTTTGCTGTTCATGAACAGTTCATGAACATTTTTCTTCTATTTTTCAATGGCTCATTTTCTGTTCACGGACTGTCAGTGAATAGTTCATGAACCATAGTTCTTCAAGAGTTCATGAACTGAGGTAGCATGAAGTGTTTATGAACTATTCATGAACAAGAATTTGTCAATTTATGCAAAGGTTATCATAAGTGTTACCAAAGCTCAACAAACAGGTCAGGGTAAGAAGAAACAAGTCTTGTATTAGCACTTAACATATTGATAGCAACATATAACAATAATTTAAATATAACACTAATAACTGAGATACAGGTGGTTTGATAATACTCTTTAAATTTCATAATACAACTTTGCACTATATGTTCATGAATAATTCATGTATTAAAAAGATTATGAATAGTCTCATTTTCAGTTCAAGAATCATTTACTAATCAATGGTTTCCCTGAAATGGTTACACTTACAGTGCCAAAGAACTTGAAATGGAACCAATGGCTGATCAGTTCAGCCAGTAATTTATTAAAGACTTACATTTTCAAATATAACATAAACCATGTGCCTTCCGTTTCAACTTCCTGTGCACACAATATTCTTCCTTTGTAAAAACAGCAATGCAATGTACATTGAGTTCTTGATATAATCTTAAACTGTTCTTGAAATAAGAAGTCCTTAAAACATTCTTAAAATTGTCTTTTAAGTCTTCCAAGAACAATGACAGATCCTTTTAAGAACATATTGGATTCTTAAAAAGTCCATCATATGTTCAAAAACATTGTGTAGACCTGTTTAAGAACATCAGAAGGAAACATGTTGTTCAAAAAAGTTCTTAAAGTGTTCAAGAATAGTTTAAGAATAATTCAAGAACAGGAAAGGTCCTTAAAAAGTTATTGAACTGTTCCTGAAGGCAGTTGTTGAACAGTTCTTGTACAAATGTTCTTAAAATTCTCTAGAACAGGTCAAGAACTCTTACTTACAGTGGTGAAAATACTATGCATATTCATACTAACTTCACAGGTTTCACAAATCTACAAGATTAGTATGCTAGACATTTCAATATTACTTTCAAAAATATTTATGAAACATGTAGCACAAAGGAATTCATGAATTATTCATGATGGATCCTCAAAGTCTGTCTCAGAAAAGTCATCAGAAATAATTGTTCATGAAATGTTCATTACTAAGTATTTATGGTTAGATGAAGAACTGTTCATGAACTTTGAAGTGTTCAACAAAAAATTCATAAACTGTTCATGAACGTGTCTTAAGAACAGTTCATATCCAAAAGTTCATGAACCAAGATCAGGAACTTTTTGAGAACGGTTCATGAACAATTCCTGATTGGCTTGAAGTGCTCATGAAATCATGAACAACATTTCGCCAAGGAGCAGTTCAAAATCTTGGCCACTACCTCCTACTTTTTCAAAGTGTCTATCTCAGAAATTTCATTAAAAATAATTGTTCATGAAATGTTCATTACTAAGTGTTTATGGTTAGATCAAGAACTGTTATGAACTTTGAAGTGTTCAGCAATAATGTATAAACTGTTTATGAATGTCAGTTCTTGAAAGAACAGTTCATGTCCAAAAATTCATGAACCAAGCTTTGTAACTTTTCAAGAATTGTTCATGAACAGTTCCTGATAGACTAGAAATGTTCATGAAATGGTGAACAACATTTTGCAGGGGAAGGGTGTTGGGGAGTTGCCTTATATGGCTTTAGTGAAAACTTGTTGAGACACTGGAAGTCACATTTTCCGTCCAATCATCATAACATTTGCTCAGAACATGTGTTCTCATGATAAGTTGGTTGAGGACAGTTTTCCTTATATTGTTTTTTTATTTTTATTTTGATAAGATTCAATATTTTAGGTTCAATGGACAAAAAAAAGGTTACAGGGGACGCATTTTCCCTTTTCCTTTTATGGCTATTGTAGTGAGACAATTTACCCGCTTGGAACAGTTACGTTTCTTTGGGGTGCAGGTGAGCACCTTTGGGATTTTGGGCATTTTGTTCTAAAGGTAATTTTTTTATATTTGATGACTCTTCCATGGCTTATAAATGATGGATGGTTTTGTTTCTTTTTTGATGATTATCATCATAGTGATAGTAGCATAACTATGATGATGCTGATAATGATTATAATGATATTGCTTGTTGTGATTATTAACATTTATGCTAATGGTAGTTCAGTGATGATGACTATTATGGTTATGGAATTGATGATGTTGATTATTTTGATGATTGTAATTGTGATATTGATGGTCATGGCAATGATGATGCCACTATGGTAATAGTGATGATGTTGAATGTTATAATAGACAATTCTATAAATATGTCTTGCCAAAAGATCCTGAATTATTCTTACTGTCCCACATATTGAAAGCCTGACGCAAGGTGATATCCAAAGATTTAGCAGTCGTATATAAAAGTCTATGTTTATATTGTTTTCAATGCCTCTCTTAAACCCCCTCCTAGGGGAGGAATCATGAATAATAGATTGTCTTCTAAAATCAATTTCTTACTTGAATTAGGACTTTGGGCAGCCAATTTAACAAGAGATATTGAAAAATGGACAAGTGGTCAATTTTGTATATGCGAAATGGCTAGTTAAGTCGGCAAATGGCCATGTTAGGGAGAGAAAGTTATCACCCCGATCCATACTTCAAATAATTAGAGAACTGAAACTGCAGTGTGGATGTGGTCATTCTTATGCAGACGAAAACATTAAATTAAGTCCATTGCAGTGAAATGAGGTGTTTCTTGTGAGAATTATTTCATTGTAGGCAAAGACTGGCCGGGTCCATAATATCTTGTGACTTTTACTTTGTGGATTTGTTTGTGTGTGTACTTTTATACCCGCAGCAATTAACACTGTACCTCTTTAATATGTATTTTGACGCATTTGTTGTGCTTTAGAAGTTACAATTTAATGAATAACCTTTGTAACTTAATTTTCAAGTTTTAAAGGCTTCATTTCCAACCCTTAGATACTGATGAGAAGCAAACAGCATACAACCTGAACTGTTCACGAACTGTAAGTGAATAGTTCATGAACCATAGTTCTTCAAGAGTTCATGAACTGAGGTGGCATGAAGTGTTCATGAACTATTCATGAACAAGAATTTGTCAATTTATGCAAAGGTTATCATAAGTGTTACTAAAGCTCAACAAACAGGTCAGGGTAAGAAGAAACAAGTCTTGTATTAGCACTTAACATATTGATAGCAACATATAACAATAATTTAAATATAACACTAATAACTGAGATACAAGTGGTTTGATAATACTCTTTAAATTTCATAATACAACTTTGCACTATATGTTCATGAATAATTCATGTATTGAAAAGATTATGAATAGTCTCATTTTCAGTTCAAGAATCATTTACTAATCAATGGTTTCCCTGAAATGGTTACACTTACAGTGCCAAAGAACTTGAAATGGAACCAATGGCTGATCAGTTCAGCCAGTAATTTATTAAAGACTTACATTTTCAAATATAACATAAACCATGTGCCTTCCGTTTCAACTTCCTGTGCACATAATATTCTTTCTTTGTAAAAACAGCAATGCAATGTACATTGAGTTCTTGATATCATCTTAAACTGTTCTTGAAATAAGATGTCCTTAAAACGTTCTTAAACTTGTCTTTTAAGTCTTCCAAGAACAATGACAGATCCTTTTAAGAACATATTGGATTCTTAAAAAGTCCATCATACGTTCAAAAACATTGTGTAGACCTGTTTAAGAACATCAGAAGGAAACATGTTGTTCAAAAAAGTTCTTAAAGTGTTCAAGAATAGTTTAAGAATAATTCAAGAACAGGAAAGGTCCTTAAAAAGTTATTGAAGTGTTCCTGAAGGCAGTTCTTGAACAGTTCTTGTACAAATGTTCTTAAAATTCTCTAGAACAGGTCAAGAACTCTAACTTACAGTGGTGAAAGTACTATGCATATTCATACTAACTTCACAGGTTTCACAAATCTACAAGATTTGTATGCTAGACATTTCAATATTACTTTCAAAAATATGTATGAAACATCTAGCACAAAGGAATTCACGAATTATTCATGATGGATCCTTAAAGTCTGTCTCAGAAAAGTCATTAGAAATACTTGTGCATGAAATGTTCATCACTAAGTATTTATGGTTAGATGAAGAACTGTTCATGAACTTTGAAATGTTCAACAATAATTCATAAACAGTTCATGAACATGTCAGAAGAACAGTTCATGTCCAAAAGTTCATGAACCAAGCTCAGGAACTTTTTCAGAACCGTTCATGAACAGTTCTTGATTGGCTTGAAGTGTTCATGAAATCATGAACAACATTTCGCCGGGGTCAAACGAGGTTACAGTGTTGTGTGGAAAAAATGGAGTACTATAACCATATAGATCAACAGAACCACTTTTTAATTTTTGCCCTAAAATGATCAAAAATTAAAAAAAAAATATTGCTGATTGCTCTTTTACTTAAATAGTTTTGATCACCAGACCTTTAAAATGGGCCATTTTGTGAGAAGTACTTTTATTGAGCTTATACTTGCTAAAGATTACCACATATGGCTGTTGGAATATTTGTTTCAAGCTCTAGTTTCTTGGGGATTTTTTTTACAAAACTTAAGTAGAATCATATCTGTCAGTTAAGATGATGGATGTTAGATTAGGGTGAAATTGCTACTTAAGCATGGATGCAATGATGCTAAAAACTATTTTTGATTTTTCCTTGTACATTTGTCTTTCTTGTATCAAATTTGCAAGAAGCATTATTGATGCACCAATGTCGGGGGCCTTTTTTTCATATGTACTGGTTATTAATCTAAATAAGATTTTGAAAAATACTGAACCATAAACGCTTATCTAAAAAAAATTGGTTTCAAGGTTTTCACTTTGTTTGAAGGTTTTGGTTTGGTCAGTTCTGTTGAAAGTATTAGCTAATGACTTTCCATTTGGTTTGTTTAAAGCTCGCCTAAGCAGAACATGCTCATAGTGCATGCGCTTTTGTGATGGCCTTTTTGCGGTTGTTTGTCATCCATCGTGCAATGTGTGTTGTCAACATCATCTTATTGGTTACATTTATTATCAAATCATCATGAAACTTGGCCACCTCGTCATTAAACATGGCCACCTCATTGGTCCCAATTATATCTAATCAGATTTTGAAACTGGGCTATGTGGTGTAAACAAAAAGATCACAATATAAACTCAACGAAAAAGCTTGTTAATAATCTAGTTGCAAAATTTATTTATTTATCATATCACTTGTTCATAAGATGTGTGAAATATCATTTTGCAAAGTTTGAAACTTGGTCAAGCTGTGTAAAATAACTAGGTCACTAAATCAAATTCAAGTAAAAGCTTGTGAATACTGTAGAGGCCACATTTGTTGCCCAATCTATGTTATACTTTATCAGAACATTATCTCGATGATTTTTTGGGGAAGTTTGAAACTTGTTCATGTGGTATCAAAATTATATCCAATTACTGAAGAGTCTTGTGAACAATCTAGAGTTTACATTTCTTGTCCAATCTTCATTAAACTTTGTCAGATTTTTTGTACCATCGGTATCTAGTCTGAGTTGAAACTGGGTCAAAAGGCCAGTCAAACACTAAGTTTCAAAGAAGAAATGAAAGAAAAACGCTTGTGAACTCTCATTTATTGCCCAACGTTCATGAAACTTGGTTAGAACATTATTGCCAATACAATCTTGACTCAGTCTAAAACTGGGTCTATGCTGAGTTGGAGACTGGGTAAAATGTTCAAAAACTAGGACTTTAGGTCAAATTAAAAAAAAAAGTTGTTAACACTGTAGATACAATTTTTATCGTGCAATCTTCATGAAACTTAGTCAGATTTATGGGAATGATATCTCGTTAAGTTCAAAACTGGGGTAACAAAACTGGAAACATGGACATATTAAAGACAAGCTTGTGAACACTGTAGAGCCATTATTAATCAACCAATCTGCATGAAACTTGGTCAGAATATTTTCATAATTATACCTCAGTCAAGTTTAAAACTGGGCTATGTATGATCAAAAGCTAGGACACTAGGTTTAATAAAATAAAATGCTTGTGAAAACTCTTAATAGGCAACATTCCTAGTCCAATGTTCATAAAACTTGGTCAGAACTTTGATCCAAATTATATATGAGCCGAGATTGAAACTGGGTCATATGGGTTTAAAAGCTAGGTTGCAAAATGAAATAAAAGATACTGCTCAATCTTTCTTGAAACTTGGTCAGGAGATATGTACCAATGATATCTTGGCCGAATTTGAAACTTGGTCCTGTGGAGCATAATTTATTTACTTACAAAGTAACCTCTATGGACTTATTGCTTATATATGTATATGGACTTACAAATTATATGTATTATTCATTTTGTTGATGTTTTTTTGACAAATGGAAACCTTAAATATCAAAACATTTACAAATCTTGTAAAAAAAAAGATAATTTCTGGTGCATGGAGAAACAATTTGTTATGGCACTTTCAAAAATTGAAACAAGATGGCTGATAAAACTTAGAAAGAGAAAACAATCTCGTTAGCATTTATGATTGAAGACAATTTTATGTCTTTGTCGTTCAATATTGGATTTTTGATTAATATCTCTGAAAAGCATGTGAGGTTGGTTACAGGAAAATTTATTATTTTCTTTCTAATTTTGTTGAGAAATGGACAGATCTTGACAGACGCACATAACGAAGCAACATCATTTAGTGGACATTAGGCCGACTCGAAGATTAAGTGGATTTCAGTATTTAAATGATAAATTGGTATTAATCGCTAGGATCGTTATTCATGGAAATTGTCCTGTTTTTCTTCAACAACTTTCACAATCAATACTTGTAGATGCGGTCATTTCCATTTGGCATTTACATGGGTAACTCATAGCACTAGACAAAACTCAGCCTGCTTACTATATGCTGAATACTTGTTGTATTGATAAGTTATTCACAGATTAGTAAATGTCAAGTGAAATTGATTGTCGTTATTCTTTGTGGAGTGAAATTATATACAGATTTACAAATAATGTATTTTTTTTATGTGAATCAAGTATCACCTGTGCATTAATTGAGTTAATGATAACATAAATTATGTTTCAACATATTATGTAAACAAACAAAAAAACATTTAAAGGAAACATGGTGATATTAAATAAAATACCATTGGTATACAAATAAAATTGTCACATATATTTTTAAGAAATAAATACTAGTCGATGAAACAACAATTTTGAGTGTTGATCCTTGATAATTAAACCCCTAGATCGTTTTCCCGAGTTGTCTAATGCCCCACATGACAAAAAGTTGATAATGGACTGAATTAAAGAATGATACTGCAGACATTTTTCATTCTTGCATGATGTGATAAATATATATCCAATTTAATTGAGAAGACTATTTTACTGTACTGTTAGGAATTATTTCTGCATTGTTTAAAAGTTGTTTTTTATGCCCCCAAAGGAGGGCATATAGTGATCGCACTGTCCGACTGTCCTTCTGTCACACTTTTGCGTTAATGTTTCGAAAAATGCTCATAACTTCTATGTCACTTCAGATGTAACCTTCATATTTGGTATGCATGTGCATAAGGCCTTTCCATACGCACACAAATTTTGACCCCTTTGACCTTGACCTTGAACTCAGGGTCAGTGTTTAGGTTTCGAAATCTGCGTTGAGGTTTAGAAAAAAAGCATTTTTCGTGGGTATATGTCTTCTGATGGAGACAGCTCTTGTTGTCTTTAAGATCAGCAAGAATCATGTTATGATAATGATAATGCATATGAACCCTGCTCATGGAAGGTGTGGCTTATTGCATGTGAATAAAGTGTTGTCCCAGATTAGCCTCTGATGTCGGCACATCTGAACAGTCTTATCAGGGAAGATTTTTATGCCCCCAAAGGAGGGCATACAGTGATCGGACCATCCGTCCGTCCGTCTTTCCGTCTGTCTGTCTTTCCGTCACACTTTGTATTTAGGTTTTCGCGTTTAGGTTTCGAAAAATGCTTATAAGTTCTATGTCCCTTTACAGAGCAACTTGATATTTTGCATGCATGTGTATCTCATGGACCTGCACATTTTGAAAGGTCAAGGTCATCCTTCAAGGTAAAAAAAACATGTATCAAAACGGCACAGTAGGGGCCATTGTGTTTCTGAAAAACACATCTCTTGTTTTTTGCCTAAAATGAATTTTTGTTAAGAAGACTCTGACTTCCTTTGATAAAAAAATAAAATACCATAAAAGTGGTCTGCACAGGCTGATATGCCACTTTGAAATATGAGGAAATAAATTAAATTTGCTCAAAGAAAAACAGTGATAGCTTAATATTTGTCAGTGAAATAAAAACAATAAATTTTACAATATGTAACAATATGTCAGCATTTATAAGAACATATAACTGCTTATATCGGTATGAAAAAATCTCCAATTTCTTAACATTTCATAAAGGCTTTTAAATCTGGTGCAAGGGAGGTAATCCTAATGTATACACTGTCAATAGTGTATCCATTGTTTTCTCCCTTGTAGTGCCATGTCTTGGTACAACAGGTAAATTGAGTTGTCTGTGTTTACCAATGTAGGAAAATTGCTTCCACTTACATGCAGTTTTGTAGACTTGTTTATATAAAATATTATGATGAAACATTTTTATGCCCTTGAAGTGAGGCATATCATATCATCCATCATTTTGTCCTTCCTTCTGTCTCCCTTGTGGGGAAGGGGAGAGCATAACTGAGAAAGTATTTAAGAGAATCAACTGAACCTTCTCATACTGATAGGGTAAGGGCAGAGTACAAGAACCGAAACTCTCATCAGGAGTTAAGGAGTTGTTGCCCTTTTGTTCTTTTTCTTGTGCGGAGAATAATTCCCATTGAATTGAAGCTACATGTATTGAAATGAAGCTTTGCACATTTATAGGGGACGTTAAAAGCAAATGTAGAATACAAGAACCACAAATTTCTTTTCATAGGAGTCATCAGTCTGTTATTTTCGGAGATACACTTAAGTTACTCTAACTTTTTGGGCAATCTCCCTATTTTTTGAGTAATTCTTTTTTGTGACTCTAAATTTTCAGACAGATAGGTTTTTTCATCCATGATTTATGAATCTACTTTTTCAAACAGTTGATTTAACAATGCTATTTTCCCAGAATTCTGCCGGGGTTTTCTTATTTGGGAAAACTCGGATTAAGTGGATAGAGAAATTGTCTCTAAAATAGCCATTTTCCGGAGGGTTTATGTTAGCAACACTTTCAGATATTGAGTCTACAAGCATGACCTACAGATGAAGTGTGGAATTCGTTCCGGTCCATTGATTTTTAGAAAGTAAGATGCCTTGGATGTTTTCTACTGAACGCTTTCAGATATTGAGCTGAATTTTGGTATGTGAATCTGCCTACATGAACTACAGATGAAATGTGAAATTTTGTAATGTCCATTGATTTTTGGCAAAGTTATGGGCTTTCGGCTTATAAATTATGTGTATAATAATTTACCGTTTTCCGGAAGGTTTTTTATGCAACTCTTCCAGATATTAAGCTGATTTTGACGATGCTGCAAAGCAGCTCGTCTAAGTTATCATACCATGAAAAAATTCTTCACAATGGCGACCTATGTAAAAGACCAAGCTAGTCCGATTGAGATAGCTCGATTTTTCTAATTGGCATACCTCGCTGATTATCATTGATACGGTAAAAGAAGCTCAGCTATAAAGAGCATAGCATATTCTGGGAAAAAGATTTAATAATAGTTTGAAAACGTTTATTTTAAATCAGTTACATTCAATCCAGTATTTGTCTATAGATCAATGAAACAACTATGCATTTCTGTATTGTATTTGACATTTTTAGTGATTCTGGTAATATTGCAAATGAAAACGTGTATAATTAACGTTTAACGTGATCATGAGTGTAAAGAAAACGAATTCTTTCAAACCTGCCATTAGTAAACATTGTAGGGAGTATGGTATATAAACAGCATAATAGCTGTATCATATGTATGAAACACGCTCTCAATTGCGTGCTTTCTCATTGTGCATATTTAATAAACTTTTCAAACAGAAATTACAGAGCCACATAAGTGCACAAACTATGTTTGATAATTCATTCGTTTGTTGGTTATTGTTTGCTGTTTTAAACACATATAGGGTCATATCGCTGAGATTTAGTCAACCTTACCATGTGTTCGTGTTCGAACTCACGTATTCAAGTACTCTTACGACTATGTGCTCATACCTACTTTCGGGAATCATCATGAAATTATTGCCGTACTTAACGAACAAACATGCCCAATTGAATTAGAGAAAAAACAATAATCAAAAGAAAAATTTTATGTGAAATCACGTCCGTACACATGACATCATTAACTTAGGAAAGAAAACAACCAAATATAAAGGTTGGTATGATATACATGTGAAATTAAAGAGCATGGTGTAATTAAAGATCATCATCATGTCAAGTTTTGAATATATCTGCTGAAACGTAATGTTTTAACCCACAAACATTTTACTGTAACAGAAAGTTTTTAAAGATAAGTGGTACAGAAAATGCACGTCAAATATCTTTTAAAAGATATTTCTTGTTATATTTGATCGAGAATGTAACCCGCCTCCCAGTTTCGCTGAATGGGTCAAGTTCCCCACAGGTACTAATTCCCCGTACCCCCCCAATTTTTTTTTTTAACCAATTTTTTTGGGCAGAATTTTTGTACCCACAATTTTTGTACCCATTTTTGTTTCGTTGCCGAAATTTAAGTACCCACATACACAATTTTGGTGATGTAGATAAACTTAAATTTATGCTTTTATATCCATCCTCTTCAAAAGCATCGTCACATCAGTACTGTCAGTACTTTTATTATGCTCCTGCTTAGGGTTGCATATCGCACTGTCCTAGGGCATTTTCCGTAGATTTTTTACTTTAAGATATTGAGCTGATTTTTAGCTGGGCTGTTTTCGTTAACCATAACTCTCTTCAATATTTGCAGAATAATTACCCTTTGTAAAATGTGTTAACATGTGGGGCATAATTTCTTTCACTGGATTAAAAAAAAACTTAATTGATTGATAAAAGATATTGAGAGGAAGTGCAGGGTTTAGAAACAACTCTTTCGGTGGTATTTTTTTGTAATGGCCCTATGCTGATTTTGTGTGCAGAAAACCTTCAAAAAGAATTTAACAGCTTCTAATTCAACTTTGTAGCTTGATTTAGATCTTTAAAAGAGAGTTCTGAGTGAAAGAGCCATACCTCCTTTTAAACATTTACAGAGTTACTGTCATTTGTTTATTGTCTAGTGCCGAGTTTGTCCAAAATATTATTACAACTGAAGATATTTAAATAAAACTTCAAAGATCTTTGAAGAACATTTTGGATAAAGTGAAGCTCACAGTTTACAAAGCAGAGTAGGAAGGTTGATTAATCAAGTTTTGTTGTTTTAGGAGAAGAGATTGAGGAAGGAGAGTTTGCAGAAAAAGAGAGGACAATTGAGGGTGACATGACAGGCACATTGGAAGGAGACATGGAGGGTGGTGACATGGAGGGTGAAAGTGAGCTGGAAGAGCAAGTTGCAGACTCCACATCTCTCTACACCCATGACACGTCCCAGTCAGAAAGGTAACAGTTGTCATTGTTTCTTTGTATCAATCTCATTAAGTTAAACATTATTGGCAAAATTAATGTACAGTTATGTATTATTTAAAAATAGTATCTTGTTGAACTTGTTTACAGTCAGCTTGATATTGCTGTCACATTTAAGGTTCATTGAACATTTTTCGTGCATATTCTTGCATAACATCGGTTAGTCCAATCTTCATGGTACAGTATGGTCATCATTCTGCAAGTCATTTTAAATAACTCTGCAAATTATCTATGTGGAGACTTTCTCTTTGGTTAAAGACCTGTGTCCCATATTTATAGGTCAAGGTCACACTAAGAGATTTCATGTCAAATGTGAGAATACTGGTTGGCTTGTCTGGTTCGTTATTTTGTTATTTATCTGGCAAATTTAAAAATGACTTGCCACTATGTGCAAAGCAGGTATTACGGGAAAAACCTGCTATGCATCTTCTGTTCGGTTCAGAATATTCTGTTTGATATGTCAGGCTAGGTATCTTTTTCTTGAGATTTTTCTCCTAAAATGTTCAGTAAATTATTTCAGGGTAGATAACTTTCTCATGAGGCCCTGGAATATTCTGCATCATATTTCAGCAATAATTATACCCCCACAAACGAAGTTAAGGGGGTATATAGGAGTGAGCTTGTCTGTCTGTCTGTCGGTCAGTCCGTATTAAGTGTCCGCTCTCTAAATCAAGTAGTTTTCATCTGAGCTTCACCAAACTTAGTCAGAAGTTGTATCTAGAATAATGTCTAGGCCAAGTTTGAACATGGGTCATGGCAGATCAAAAACAAGGTCACGGGGTCACTTAGTGCGTTTTAAACAATGAGCATGGTGTCCATCTCTAATTCAAGTAGTTTTCACCTGATCTTCACCAAACTTGGTCAGAAGTTGTATCTAGATGATGTCTAGGTCAAGTTTGAATATGGGTCATGCCGGGTCAAAAACTAGTTCACAGGGTCACTTAGTGCGTTTAAAACATTCAGCATGTTGTCCACTCTCTAATTCAAGTAGTTTTCAACCCAGCTTCAACAAATTTGGTCAGAAGTTTTATCCAGAGGATCTCTACGCCAAGCTTGAACATGGGCCATGCCGGGCAAAAACTAGGTCACCGGGTCACTTAGTGCGTTTAAAACATTCAGCATGGTGTCTGCTTTCTAATTCAAGTAGTTTTCATCCGATCTTCACCAAAATTGGTCAGAAGTTTTATCTAGATGATCTTAAGGCTAAGTTCGACATTGGCCATGCCAGATCAAAAACTAGGTTACTGGGTCACTTAGTATGTTTTACACATTCAGCTTGGTGTCCGCTCTCTAATTCAAGTAGTTTTTATGCGATCTTCACCTTTCTTGATCAGAAGTTGTATCTTGATGATGTGTAGGTCATGTTCAAACATGGGCTATGCCGGGTCAAAAACTAGGTCACGGGGTTACTTAGTGCATTTTAAACATTGAGCATGGTGTCTGCTGTTTTTTGTGAAGACAACATGCAAAATATTCTGTATCAATGCGGCATGTGGGGGTATTCGTCACGTCAGTGACAAAGCTCTAGTTCATTTAAGTTACAGCAAGTGAATAATTGCCTAGTGACCAAGAGGTCACGGGTTCAATCCCCACTGTGGGAACGTTCTTTAGATCTCCTCCAAAGACACCAAGTACTGGTTCTAGTCCCAGGAAATGGACTCCAGAGCTTCAAAAATAAGTAGTAAATACTTTAAATTCAATTGCGCTAAAATGAATAGGTATATAATATAAAATAAGCAGTGAATAATTGTGGTAAATGTTGCAGGGGTGATTGGGAGGAGAGCAATGCAGAGGACGGCAGTGTTACTGGTACAAACCACAGTCCTGCCTTCAGTGATGACTACCAGGTATACACTTGGCATGAAAGTATTGTGATATTTTAGCTTTAACCATTTTCTAAAGATCATCACCCTGGTGACAACTCACTATCCCCACAGACCAAAACAGACAAACCCAGCAGCAACACAAACAATCTCTATTTTTCACATTGAAACAATAAATGTTTGATTTAGACATGACACTTTGTTACACAGCAACTCAACTACATGAAAATTACATGTCCATATAATATTCTGTTCATTGACAGTGTTCATATTATGTTGTCCTGCCAGGACGTTGATCTGGCTTCTAAGCTAAAGTAGGCGCAAAGATATTTATTGTTTTGTTAGTTCTTTGCTGCCTTTGTGGTGGATTTTGAAGAAAGCCTCTACACCCCATCTTTGAGCAAGTTGTTGTTTGGCCACTGCCCTGGTATGATGTTGTCGTTGTAATTGTTGTCCTCCTGGTCAACTGCACTCACATGGTCATTTCCCTTGCGCAGTCTTAGAAGATTGTTTAAGAAGATGCAAAGCAGAACAATAGACATAATTGTCTCTGGAGGTTGAACATGGTATTGAGGTGACGTTGAAAGCAATGAGCAAGAATTCAGAATCTGTTTTCCACAATCAATTGCCCCATGGATAGTTGGTAGTTGAAGACTCTTTCTGAATTTGACATGTTTTTAGTAGAGAAAGTTTTCTTGAGTCACTTCTTTGAATAAAATGCTTAATCCACAGCATTGTAGAATGGCATTGGTTTGTTGTCATTTATTAAAGGTTCAGGATCAAGTAAGCTTAACACTTCTTTATCAATGGTTTCCTTCAGTTCACTGTTGTTAAACACCTGAAGTATCGATGCATACATTGCTGCCTACTTCAGCACACATAAAATTGTAGTCGTCATGGAACAAGGCTAAGAGGATTATGGAATGATAACCACTGTTGTTGTAGTACAAGGACTCACCACACCGAGGATACTTTATGGAGATGAGCTTCCTGTACAAGGCACCCATACAGTTGTGCAGCTGTCCTTGGTTACCAAACTTCTTGGCAATTTTCTTCCACTCATCTGGTGTTTTAGGACAGGGAATTAGTTCCTCTACAAATCCTTTAAGTTTATAATCAAAGACTTTGCACATTATCTTGAAGATGGTGTTGTCTGTCACCTAAAAGCCAGCATAGAGTTGTATCTGTTCAGTGATGCTAGGTACTGCTAGTCTATTGTCAACTTAATAGCAGCTGTCAGAGGCTTCTTTTAGTTTGATTTCATTCAGCTTGATTTTGTGATTAATGCATGTCAGGATCTCTAGGTACTGTATATCTGCCTTTGCGTTGGAAATTTAAGAAGCCCTTGGCGTCTTCATTCTTCAGTTCAGTAGTCAGGCGTGTGTGTTATTCTGGTTTCTTAAATGCCATGTATCTGCTGTATTTGCAGCATGTTTGCCCTTGTTTTCTCTGTAGTAGGTTTGTGTAGATCTTTGATGGTAGCAATAAAATCAAACTGTACTTCTGCTCAGCGTGTTGTGCCTTGTTTGCCTTTTGGAGCCTTAAGGACATTTGCAGACTTTCCATGACCTTCAGGGATCTGGGGCTTTAATCAGTCATCTGACCTGTCATTAATATAAAGCAAATTATCTATCTGAAACTCTTCCCAAAACATTCTAACATTAAAATTTTAGTTTAGTTTGATAACATGTATTATTAATTTATATCACAAACATGTGTAAAGTTAAATTTAAAAAACCTTTTAATTTGAAATTCTTATTTTGTTATTTAATGAATAAGAAATTGCTTCATCACTGCACATTTGTGGAGCAATTTTCAAAATAAAACTTCAAATATGTCATCATAATTCATTGTTAAGGTTCAAAGGTATTTTTCAACCCTATTGATCCACACATTTCTGATTTATTTATGCTTAAACATACCTGATAAGCAGTGAGGTTGTAATAGTCATGTTTTTTTTACAAAGCTCTATTATTTATTTAATATTAATGCACAATTATTTTCTCTAAAAATATAATTTCCAGTCTTTTGCAGGAGTGTAAGGGTGTTTAAGTTATATTGTCTGAGTGTATCTGTATGTATTATTAATGTAACATCATTCCATTCCATGTAAACTTACTTTGCTTTAAATGGGTATTTTTTATCAGGAAGTTGACCATCATAATAAAAATGAGGAATACACAACTGAAACAAAAGAATCTGCAACAGAAGGAAGTGACTTTGTTGAGACTCCTAAACTAAAAAAAGACGAGTATAAACACAAAGATACACTGCCAATACAAACTCGTACTTCTGCTAAACCTAAGAAGAAAGCAATTGTCAGAGATCCAAATGAAGAACCTGAAGAAGGTGAAGTCTTTGATGATGATGATGAGGAGGAGGAGGAGGGCGAGGATGGAAAGAAGGAGATGAAAAAATGTGAGACTCATCATACAGCAGAACATGGTGAAGATCAAACTAATCTTGTGACAAAAGTTGAGCTGATAAAGGACGAACCAGTAGAGGATTCAGATGTTAACATAGATGTTGTAAAGGTTCCAGATGAAGATGGAAAGAGTACCTTCAGTATTCCACAAAGAAATGAATTAAAGGGTACAGTTCTTATTGAAGGATTGACAGTAAAGGAACAAGTACCAAACAGTATTGTAGGAACAATACCAAGTAATGAAACTGAGTCTCAAAGAATATTTGATCAGAAACTTGACATCAAAACCGAATCTAACATAGAAACAGTAGAGCAAACTTTTTCTAGAGATGTATCAAATGAAGGTCAGGAAACTGCTAGATCTGATACCAGGAATGTTAAAGTCAAAGCAATAGACAATCATGCAGCTTCATCACAAACAACTTGTTTGGATCAGAAAAGAGTCGTTGTTGTCAAGGATTGCTTCAATGAGCAAAAACTGAAAGCTGAACAGAGTTTCGAAGCAGCTGAAGATATCATTAGAATGACAGCAGATGACAGTGAAGGTATTATAATAGTTGAATCAGACAATGAAAAAAGTGAAAGCAGCGAATGCGAGAACAGTGCAAGTAAAGAAAAGGATGGCAGTGAGAATCCTGATGTTGATGCAATTGATAATGGTTCTGGAGAAGAACCTGATAGAAGTAAGGTTAAAAGCATTGCTGGGGCAAGTGAATCAAGTAGTCAAACAAGGAGGGTGGTAAAACCACCAAGCAGAGAGATAGCCCCAGCCTTGACCAGAAATCAGATGGAGCTTCTGGAGCTAGAAATGAGAGCAAGAGCTATAAAAGCCATGCTTAAGAAGGCCACATTGAAGTAGATCTTGTGTAGATAACTAGGTTTGATGTAAAAGAGGGTGTTGATAATATTGTGTAAGAAATGTTTTGTTAAAAGATCACACCTGAAAAATGTTTACTATTTCCAATTTAATGTGAAGCTACAAACAACCATATTAGTATAATAATTTAATGCTCAAAAGTAATGTGTTCATTAAGTATTGGTTAACCAGCAAACCGAAGATTCATGAAAAGTGTGAGCTGGTAAACTGGTTGCCCTGATGTGACTAAAATACAGTTGATGACAGGGATTAAAAAAAACAACAGCAATGTGTTTAATGTTCATCTCAATACTATTTATACAAACAGCTATTCACTTTAAGCTGAGGTTTTGCATGACTTGCTGTGATATATCTGCACAATAAACAACTGCTTGCATAAACATTTGTGTTTATCTTAAGACACAGCTGCATTTTTAATGGCACCGAGATTGATGCTTATGTAAACCATGATATAAACAGTACTGTTTTTCTGTTGTCATCATATACGAAGTCCCTGCTATCTATCATATCTTCAAGTCTTGTATTCCATTTTGAAGTCTGATATATACGGATTTGTATCCAAATTCGCCCATAAAATCTCTTGAAACGGACCTAAATGTTTCCCTATCCAATTGTAATTTTTTGAAGCATATCAACATTATTAAAACACTGCGTTCTCCTGAATGTTTAATACAGTTTTACTGAAACGTGTATGAATTCATGCAGAAAAAAAATACTTTAGCAAACTATTTCTATGCCCCCCTTCGAAGAAGAGGGGGTATATTGTTTTGCACATGTCGGTCCGTCCGTCCACCAGATGGTTTCCGGATGATAAATTGATAACTCAAGAACGCTTAGGCCTAGGATCATGAAACTTCCTAGGTACATTGATCATGACTGGCAGATGACCCCTATTGATTTTCAGGTCACTAGGTCAACGGTCAAGGTCAAAGTGACTCGAAATAGTAAAATGGTTTCCGGGTGATAACTCAAGAATGCTGAGGCCTAGGTTTATGAAACCTCATAAATACATTGATCGTGACCTATTTTCAGGTCACTAGGTCAAATGTCAAGGTCACAGTGACTCGAAATAGTAAAATGGTTTCCGGATGATAACTCAAGAATGCTTAGGCCTAGGATCATTAAACTTCATAGGTACATTGATCATGACTGGCAGATGACCCCTATTGATTTTTGGGTCACTAGGTCAAAGGTCAAGGTCATAGTGACTCGAAATAGTAAAATGGTTTCCGGTTGATAACTGAAGAATGCGAAGGCCTAGGAACATGAAACTTCATAAATACATTGATAATGACTTGCAGATGACCCCTATTGGTTTTCAGGTCACTAGGTCAAAGGTCAAGTTCACAGTGACTCGAAACAGTAAAATGGTTTGCGGATGATAACTCAAAAGTGCTTACGCCTAGGATCATGAAACTTCATAGGCACATTGATCATGACTGGCAGATGACCCCTATTGATTTTCAGGTCACTAGGTCAATGGTCAAGGTCACAGTGACTCAAAATAGTAAAATGGTTTCCGGATGATAACTTAAGATTGCTTACACCTACAATCATGAAACTTCATAGGTACATTGATCATGACTGGCAGATGACCCCTACAAATTTTCAGGTCACTATGTCAAAGGTCAAGATCACACAGACAAAAAACATATTCACACAATGTCTGCCACTACAACTGACAGCCCATATGGGGGGCATGCATGTTTTACAAACAGCCCGTGTTTCTGTAGGCTGTTGGCATCGCTCCACAATGTCCCACCATGGCTTAACCTTAAAAGTACCATGATGCCTTCAACTCGCCTTAATGCACTCGTTTTATGTAAGGGTGTCACGGTACTCCGTGGGATGGTATATCGTAATAGTCTCCCCTCGGTACGATGCACGACACCCCTCCGAGTCCGTACGGTACGGCATTTTGCCATGACGAATTTCAAGGGAAGTAACTGTAATTCACCCAAAACAAATGGTGAAGTCGAGTTGAAATTACAGATGAAGTGTGGGATTTTTTCCGGTCCGTCGATTTTTGGCGAAGTTCTTGGACTTGGATATATATTGTAATAACCGTTTCCTGAGGTCATTTACGAAACGCTTTCAGATACTAATATTGATCTGAGTTTTGGTTTAAATCTACTTACATGACTTACAGATCAAGTTTGAGGGGTCTCAGCCCATTGATTTTTGACCACGTAACGGGCCCTTGGACTTATGAATTGTATTTATAATAACACAGATGTTATTCCAAATCGCTTCCAGACACTGTCCAAGGCCCGTATTTTTGTCAAATATAAATGAACCGTAACTTCGTCATGATGCGGATGGAAACGAATGTAATTATTTCCCTTCAAAAATTTTATCTTCTATTGAAAACATGACACTCAGAAATGTGTCCATTAAATAGTCGAAATCATCGTGTATTATCTATTAAGTCGCAAAAAATTGATATCGTCAGGTAAGATGCATCTAAAATTAGTAAAGTGAAATAAACAATACTTTTATTTTTTTGTTGCGCATTGCACTTTTATTGTTTCCTGCGGCAGATTAATTTTCACCTGAGAGCTATTTTTTTCTATTAATTTCTGTTATGGCTACAAAACTACTACATGGACTTCTGTTTTGGTAATCGGTAAGTGGCACAAAAGTGGATGCATTTAATAAGATTTTCGATCATGTCTTAAATGAAAAAGTCGTTCTTTTGGTGAGTTGCTCCGATGCAGATTCAAAGTGCAAATAGTTCAACAGATTTATTTTGCTCAACGTCCCAAGCTTCTAAATATGAAATGTAACCCTAATGGTTTCAATGTATGAACATGCAATTTGATAGAAAGTATCGAGTAAATACAAAAAATATGAAGCGCACAAAAACACATAAAATATGACACCTTTAAACTGCACTGCGTTTTTATGAATGAGCTAAAACTGTGATTTTATTGAATGGCCAAGGATACTCTCTGGTTGTCCGGCTAAAATTTATAAAAATAGATCTCTAGTTATCAATGCTTACCGAATGACAACTATGATCGTCCCGTATTGTGTCATCCATGAGTGATAGAAGGAACAAAATATTGGCACATGTCAAGGGTAGATTTCAAGGATCACCAACACAATTCCACCAACACTCGGGCAGATTGTATAAAAGTGTCACTATTAGTTTAATATCGATATTTGACAAAAATATAATTAACAAGTTTTCGTTGGTTTCCCTCGCCTCTGAATACAAATTTGAATACACTTATTTTTTTTTCGCTCGCTCGTTCAGATTACTTAAGGTCACAACTTATGAATTCGTTCTTGCCCGAACTTGTAACCTACAAATGCTGCTCTTTTGAATTTAAAACCAATGGACAAAATACAAGTGTATCATCTGACAGATATGTTTCCATGGAGACTCCGACAGTTTCCTTAGCGACTAAACGTTCCACTTCTTTAAGCGCATCATCGGACTCGATACCCTTATCTACGACCTCTTTAGATACATCACCATAGTCAAAGTATTAGTCAAGTTGAAAGTTTGATTTATGTAGGCCCTTCATATGTGTTCAATTATCTTCATTATCTGTACGCCGCTGAACATTACTTTATCAGATCAATGTAGCTTTAAACTGGTACATGGGATGAACGCCTAACTAGTTCCGGAAACTATATTCTTAGATTGCGACAATCCTCTTGATAGATCAACCCAACAATGGCTCTTTTGTTGTAGTGGTCTATACATACAACAACATGATTGGTGGAGTAGTTTACGTTTCCTTAGTCACGTATGGTGTTTTATTAATAATAAGTTTTTAGTTTGTGTACATATGATACCTACAATACTGAATAGCGAACGAGGTTAGCTCTTTATATTTTTCATGTTCAAATATGCCTATATGATAATTAGCTTAACAAATGTCGCAGTTATTTAGCTGTGATGTGATTTAAAACAAATCGTGCAACAGGTATGTTTGCAAACATGCAGTGGGTAATGTTTCTATTATAAATGTTTCGCTTTTTACCGGTAGCTGTTTGGAATATACTGGTCAAACTGTGTTTTTAGCATCATGAGTAAAATCTGTTAAAGTAATGTTATACTGGCATTTTTAGCAGTACTCTTGAACTTTATATGTTTGCGAACATTTTACATTAATTTGAGTGATAATTAATGATGATTTGCTTTCATAAAAGGAACAAAGCAACAACACTTTTGTTTGGCATATGAAGCCGCGGAACACATAAAATGACGAGACGGATTGAGGGACCCCAAGTCGATCATAACGTTCTTTGTGCAATAAGCTCACGAAGCCAAACTCCCCGACGTGTTACTTTGCCTTTTGGTGGGTAAATATGATAAAGCTAGCTATTATCCCGTGATTTATTTGCGCGAAAATGTCACGATTGCCAGTCAGTAGATTTTTTTAAAATAATTACACGCTATATCAACTTGTTACATAGTTCGCCAAGCGGCGTGTATGATACTCTTTAAGTTACAAGCTCTGTTTGTGTATAGTTTATAATGAGGTCCGGGAAATATCGTTACCAATCTTTGGTCGTTTGCTTTAAAGACAAGTCTTGTCTCAGATATCTTTAATGAAAAGTATAATAAAGAAAATTGTGATATATAACGTTTAAATTTAAAATGCGTTGTGATTTCCTTCATGTCTACAGATTTACCATACAAAGCGAACATGTTTATTAACGAACTGTAGTATTCTATGTGGAGATTACAAAATGATGGATTTCATTTAAGGTTGATTTAGTTGATGGATTTCATTTAAGGTTGATTTAGTTGGGCGTTACATCTGCTGTAGGTTAATCCCAAGTTTAAGTGATGTTTCCTATAAATCAAAAGATAAACGGTACAGATTTTCAGATAATTCTTGTGTCTAAGTAAATGACGCATGGGCACATTTAGATATGAAACTTTGTTGATTTGAATATCATCGATCTTTTGTAAGTTCTAATGAGTTAAACTAAACCAAGAGACCCTCAGTTTAAGTCGGGTTTGTTCCTTCTAATTGCTTGATACAATGATTATCAGACAGTATGTACATTTACAATATATAATAATTTCTCAGCGACATCCTGCTGTTACTATTATAGTTTTTATATTAGTGATTAATTTCATTATTTTGAAGTAAATTAAAAGTAATAAATAAGATTAATAAAAGAGACAGAGTAACGTTAACAAATAAGATAAGGACATTATGATCAGTTCAATTTTAAATTTGATGTCCTTTGTAAAATAAAGCGCTATTCCCTTTCCGAGTATCTTCGAAATGATGTGTTTCATCGTCCGTTGCTTGGCTTCCAGTTGATCCGACGTTATAATAGTAGCATACATTTCAGTAACCAGTTATAATAGTAGCATACATTTCAGTAACCAGTTATAATAGTAGCATACATTTCAGTAACCAGTTATAATAGTAGCATACATTTCAGTAACCAGTATGATTTGACGAGTCCAGAAATTACGTTATTTTAAATAATATCATATTTTTAATGTAACCGTTAATGGACTAATCAACATTTTTGCATTTTTACATTTACAAAATATTACACAAACACACATGCACTTTTACAAACACATTTATTGTGTGTTTATTAATTTTCTTAAACATGAACATGTGGAAATATGGAAGATTTGAAGCAATATTGGAGATAAATCACCGCCAAATGTTTATCAGGTTATAAGTTACCAATCAGGAGTAAGTAAATGTTCACCACGTGTAGCAAATGTAATAACGTCATTAAATTTCCATTAACTTGTTCGCGTACCAAAACTTACAGCGATGCTCGTGATTGGAGAGTGATAGTGATTTTTTCTTCCCATTAATCTTCAACTTCGTTGGACATGTCTTATTTCGCGTAGCGAACAGCTAATGTTGTCACTGAAAATTTCAAGTCGGTTCGCTGCTATTTACGAAAAGCCTACTACCCGCCACACCTGCCGTATCCGCGCGAGGAAGAGTTGTATAATTTATGCAAGAGGTTTGAGTTCTCCAACTATTTTCCTTCACAAATGGAAACATTATGTGAATATCGTGTTAAATGGAATATTTTTGAACGGAGCTTATAAAGAAAGAATCAATAAACAATGTTTGTATTATACGTGTCGCGGAAGATATTATTTATGAATGATTAAAATAGTCCACTATCTGCTGCGTCTTATTGACGTAGTGCATATCATTCATAATCCTAGGTATTAATAGATTGAAAACAACGCAATAGTATAAGGTTACGCTTGTTTATATTCTCAATTTGTAAAACGTTGAACATGAGTTCAACAATAACTTCAGGCATACGATAGACAACAACAAAAATGCTTCATAATCGCTTAAACCGAATATAAAAAAAAAAACAATTAAATATAACAAGAATTACCTGTTTCGAAATCTTGTTCATGCTTGTACAGCGGAGTTAAATTTGATATTTCTGGGAAACGTTCTTTTGTTCTCAACAGATAGCGGCGATCTTTTGTATTTACGGGTGCTAACAACGCAATAGTAGAAGGTTGAGCTTGTTTATATTTACAGTTATCAATTTATAAATTGTTGAACATGAGTTCACCAATTACTACAGGTATACTATAGACAACCTTAAAAATGCATTATAATCGCTAAAACTGAATATTAAAAAAAAACAACTAAATATAACAAGAAATATCTTTTTAAAGGGTAGTGGGCGTTAATGCTGACTTTGAAATAAATTTTGCAATTAACGTTTCTAAATAAATAAACTGAAAACAACAGATTAACTATTGTTTTTTTTTCACTTGTTAGTCGCATATTCACCGCATGAAATGTGTGTTATCATTGTTAAACAACAAATTAGTGTAAGTAAGTAATCATATGTGTCCTCACATGCCTTATTACGAGTATATTTATTCACTATCGAAATATATCGTATGTTAATATTTGATTTAAACGCAGTTTTCTTTCGACACTTTTAAATCACACTTTCATAGCCGCGTCATGCGAAAATGGGTCTTATGCGTTTCGGCCAGCGTATCTTAAACCCAACATGTGCATTTGCGCAGTCTGGTCAGAGGCGATGCTGTTCGCTATAAAACCACTCAATGTGTTATGGTCTCATTATGGATCTCCTGACCAGACTGAGAGATGCACAGGCTGAATGGGCTATATATATGATGGGCGCATATGGAATAAGAACCATTTTCGCATGATGAGGGTCATTATAAATCTCATTGCAACTGTAAATGGCACATTTTAGAACAATGCTTTTCGATACAAAATTGAATTCAAAATAGCAAACTTGTAGATAAGGGCAATCTATCAAGGCGTTCAGGAACGATTTCCAGACGTACTGACCGAGTACGACAGACATTGTGGTTGGATAACTAAACGATTTTCCTCTTATCTTGACACTAGACTATTTCGGTAATGTTTGTTTTCTCATCTTGAAAGCAAAACGGTGTTTATCGATAGTCAATTATATATTCCCCGGACGATTTAGTGAACGAGTACTGACCCTGACATTCTGCGAGATGGGTTTTAACGCGTAATTGTAATTGGGCCACAATTTGTGTCGTTTGAGCATACAGAGAGTAGTCCGGAATTTCTTTCACTGAACAGTGCTACATCCTTTGCGCTGAGCACAGACACGGTGATGTAGCCAAAGTTCAGAGGTTTTATCTCGAATCAGCCTATGAAATATTCGAAAATATTCACGCGTGTCTGCTGGCGTTATGTAAAAGTCATTAAAGCTAAAAAGCTGGGTAAAAAAGCTACGGTACGCCGAAAAGCGCATAAGTGCTCTATACCTATGTTTAGGTTAGAGTTGTTGACACCGTGTGAACTGCTAGGGTAATGCATAAACAACAAAGTACGGGTCAACAGGGCTGTCTTTATGACTACCTAATTCGTGAGTAAAAAGTATTGCTCGCAGATTTTTTTTTTATAAACTGGTTCTCATTATACCATTGTTATAATATTCTTTATGCTTTCAGAACGTTAAAAAAGAGACACGTTGCTGTTATTTTGTCTTAAGTTATCTCTATAACATAAATATAGTGATAAACAGTGCACACACACATTTCGTTTAATATAAGCATTGGCAGTTTATTCGGACAACCGCTATGCTGTATCTTTTGCTTGATCAAATTTAAGTGGGCATCGAACAGTTGATGACTGACCTCGGAAATAAGGAGAGTTCAGACCGGCGGGAACCGAAAATTGTCTAGATGGCGCTCCTGTGATTTGATTTCAACCTAGAGCATCTTTCTCATGCAGGATTGTACATTATTGCAAAGTTCATTCGCTGAAAGAGGAATCGAGTTTATGCCGACGCATTTAAATTCTGATTTCTGTACAGGTGGCCGCCCGATGCCCGATACCTAGATAACTGAACAGTGCTCAGTGCCTTTCCTGCCACTAGATGCCAACACGATCTTATTCGAAATCGGACGATGTTTTAACCGTATAAAACCTTCGCCCGATTTACCCTTTCTCACTCAAAAGCAAATTAAAAATGCCAATGTTAGTAATTCGCAGTCTGTTCAGGTTGTATGCTGTTTGCTGCTTATCAGTATCTAAGGGTTGGCCATGAAGCCTTTTAGTTTGAATTAAGTGAGAACGGTCTTTAATTTTATTTAACTTTCTACGGAACTAAACATGCGTCAAAATCCGTTCCTAAGTGGTAAAGGGTTACATATGTACCACCACTTCATCTGTTGAGTTGTTCTAATGGCGTGTTGCACCTTTCTGAGATGTGATCAGGTGATATGGTAAGGTGTGAAACTTGATTGTTTAGACCATTGGTTGTCGGGATATTGAATCGGATGGATGTGTAGTTCACCTAATAAGGTAAATATGAAGTTGTGTTACGCATGCTGTATCGGCGTGTGCTTTGCCATTGAGACGATGATTGCGAGAAAGATGCGTTTTGAAAATGTGTTTTATTTAATTGAAAATAATACATAATGAAGATGAAAAACTAGTTGAAATAACATAGTTTTAGTTGATTAATTTACCGCTCGATGTATTAAAACATAACGATATTAATGAAAAGAAGCAAGACGTAAATACAAATGTATATGTGTTTTGTATTACCCATGAAAAAGATAGGTATTAAACAATTCACATGTGCACCTAAATGTGTATGAGTACTTTAACGGATCGTTTTGAACTTTCAACCCTGTCAATTATCGTAAATGGCAGGTTTTCGCGCTGAAACTAATTTGGAATAAATATAGCAAATTGTCAGTTGGAATATTTTTAAACTTTACTCAATTGATTTGGACAAAATAATATTTAGGACAAATTCTTTGTCTGTATCCAATATACGTCATAGGTGGTATCTCTAATATATTTTTGTTCAACAGCTGTCCGTGCATTGTGATAAGGACAGGAACTCTAAATGGGCTACGATACACGATTGCCAACCGCTGAAGGTCACATATACCAGACTGAAGTATGGATCGTCATCCATGTGTATACAAAGATAAGTGATATCATTTTTAAAGGTCAAATATGACGTAAGACAGATATGCTGAAAGAGGTAATTGTGATGCGAGATTGTCGTTGACTTTCTTTGATAAGCATTACTGCTGTTGGCTTGCAGACAGACAACACTGCCCTTTCGACTTGATTTATAGAGCTAGGACGTTTTAACATTGTTGGCGCTCAAACTCGGGCAAGGCTCCTCAGTTTACAGCGCGCGCCACACTGTTTTTGCCCGCAAGCGTTAACACGCTGACGTGGGTCGATGGTGCGAGAGCGAGTCCGAGTCGGCGTTAACAGTGTTAACACGCCTAAGCTCTGAAAATCAAGTCTAATTGATGGCGTTTTCGTTCTGTTTTCTAACAGCAATACTGTTTTACCAAAGGCAGTATGTAAGGTCTTGCATCATTTAATCCCTTTTTTTCATGGCAGCAGTATAACGTTAACTCTAATCTTTTGTTGCAAATGGACGTATCCTATTTTTTTTATATATGCTAATACGTGTTTATTTAATTTATCTGTTTTCTTCTTTTATTAGTTACTCATGTATGGTTTTGTTTAGCTGTACACTTGACTTAATCTTGTCATCGCCAGAAACATGTAAATAATGTTAACACGTAAAGACCACACATAATGTTGGAAGAACTTTAAATCCTACTCTTTTTTCAGGTGAGTGGGTTCGATATGAAGCTGTGATATGTATATATGTCTTTTATACATCATTTAATGGGCATATTGACAGCAAATGCAGTATCATGTTTTCAAATGATCTTTTAGTTGGCATTTATTTAAATAATTGATTAAATCATTTATCTCGTTTTATATTTATGAGAAAATATATTTACTTTCATAAAAGTTAAACTTCGTTCACTTTGACACTTTTTGGGGGTGGGAAATATATTGTTGGTATTGTTCACGTATTTAAGTAGAGAAAGTACAGTAATGGTTTTGAGCGTAAAATGCACGCGTTTCTGGTTTTTGCATTTATATCAGGTGTAAATACATTGATATGCTTTTCAATGTGTGTATTCGGTGGGGTAATTTATGGAGAATGAGAAAACAGCGCAAATTGTTAATTTTCAATAAAGTATTGTTAAATTTTCTTTTAGGTCAGTTTCCAGTTCGTGTCAAATGGGACCCTAACACGATCCGGTTCCACTGCTGGAGAAATATGGCGCAACGTTTACGGATGCCATGAAGATTCCTCAATTTAGACGTTCCGTGGAGGCTGAACATCGTTGCATATTAAAGAAGTTGTAGCGACTGAATATTTTTTTAAATATTTATGTGTAAGAAATCCCGATAAATAAAAACACACATGCCTTATTTGTCCATGTATAATTACTATTTATTAGATAATACATTTTGTTAAATTAACAAGGAAAATAATGATTTGCAAGATGATGATAATGGCGATAGTGGTTGTGGAAATGGTGATGGTGCTTTTGATTGTGGTAGTGGTGGTGATGGTTGTGTTGGTGATGGTGATGATGGCGGTTATGATGGTGATGAATGTGATTGTGGTGATGATGATGGTGTTGATGGTGGTGGAGATGGTTGTGGTAAAAGTTGTGACGGCGGTGGTGATGGTGGTAATGGTGATGGTAGTGGTGATCGTGATGGTGGTGATGGTAGTGATGATGGGGAAGATGGTGATGGCGGTGGTGATGATGATTGGTGATCGTTACGGTGGTGGTGATAGTAGTGATGGTTAAAGTGATCGGGGTTGTGATAATGATGGTAATGGTTATGATGGTGGTGAAGGGGGCGATGGTGGTGGTGATGGTGATGGAAACGGTGAGTGGTCATAGTTGTGGTTGGTGGTAATGTTGGTGTTGGTGGTGGTGCTTATGATGGTGGTGGTGATGGTGGAAATGGTAATGGTGTTGATGGTGGAGGTTATTTGTCATATTTTTGCTGATTGTTGGGGTGGCTCTGGTGGTGTTGATGATGGTGGTGATAGAATTGGGAGTTGAGATGGTGGTTGTGATGGTGGTGCTGATGATTGGAATGGTGGTGGTGTGGCGATAACGACGATAGTGGTAATGGAAATGATGGTTGTTATGGTGGTGTTGGTTGTAATTGTGAAGGTGATGGTGGTGTTGGCGGTGATGGTGATGGAAATGGCTGTGACGGTGGTGATGGTGGTGGGCATGGTGATGAAATTGATGGTGGTGTTGGTGATTGTGAATGTGGAGGTTGTGGTGGGGGTGATGGAGCTTTTTGTGATGGTGATGGTGGTGTTGAAGGTGGTGGTGGGGGATACGCTGGTGATGGTCATTGAAGTGGTGGTATTGGTGATGGTGGTGATGGTTATGGAAGTTGGGTTGGTAGTGATTGTGGTGACAATTGTGATGGTGTTGGTGGAAGTGGTGCTTGTGGTGGTGGTGCTTGTGGTGATGGTGCTTTTGATTTTAGTGGTGGTGTTCATGGCGATGATGATGGTGGTGTTGAGAATGGTGGAGGTGATGGTGTTATTGATTATGTTGATGATGGTTGGGTGGTGGTAATGTATGTGATTGAAGTCGTGGAGGTGGTAATGGTGGTGTTGGTTGTGATGATGATGTTGATGAAAATTATGGTGGTGATGGTGGTGGTCATGGTGATAGTGGTGGTGATGATGGTCATGGTGATAGTGGTGGTGATGGTGGCAGTGAAAGTGAGTTTGCTAATGGTGGTGATGATGGTTATGGTGATGGTCGTATAGATGACGGTGTTGGTGGTATTGAAGGAGAAGGTGCTTATGGTGGTATTTATAGTTGTAGTGATGTTTTTAGGTTACTTTCTGTCCGCCAAACGGTAATTTTCGCCGTCCAATCGGTTCCGAATATGCTTATGAGGGAGGGGTTATCCGGCGACTATTATTTTTGTTTGACGTTGGTCAATAAAGTCAGCGTTTACAGCAGATTGTTTAACAAATAATTACAGTGTAACCATTTACGTAATATAAAACGGTAATTAATACAGTACATTACAGACAATGTCGGGCATTATCCTCACACATTTAACTGTAGTTACTTATGAACAGTTAAAAGCATATGGTGAATAATTGAATCCTTATGGCGAGTAAGTTGTAAAAACAACAACCTTTTAAGAATCTACGCGGTAGCAATTTAATTTCAGTACATGTATATTTCGATTTTCTACAGCCATGTGTTAATATTTTCTGAATAAACTCCCTACGTACGCATCTAAAAAACGTGCCTTTATAAGAGTGCGACATTGTTACCATCGTCTGTGCATTTCCACGCATGAAAAGCGTGCGTTTTGCAACAACCAGGTGCTATAACTAAATATAGACGTGCAATTCAGTACATGTAGTATTTTATTAACAAAAATGTAAACAGGAATAAATGCACACGATAAGAAAGCATTGACCCATTTAAACTATAGAAAAAAAATATGTGAATTTACGACTTAAACATTCCAGTAGATGATATGTTCATACAAATATTTTTGACGGGTGGGAGATTAGAGGAGTTATACGTTAATATCAGTACATGATTATGAAAAAAACAATAAAATGGAAATACATTAAATAAAGCATTTAATTTCAGGCGAAAAATATTAAATATTTTAATGTGGTTTGATTAAGAATTTAATACAATGCTCGTTGATACCAATACATGTATTATTGTTCATTTATTATTAGAATTATGTTGTGGTTCATTCTTTGTTAGACTCACTGACTTTTCTTTAGCGCCAACTTAGATATACGTTGATTTTTTTATCCTTGTAATCATAAATGGAGTTTGTGTGAATCCTAAATAAAATTATGAGAGATTGTTATTAAACGTCATTTTCCTCCATGATGATTTTTTTTCAAAATCTCAGCACTGTAGACAATTTAAGGTAAATTATATGGGTGTTTGCAGTTTTCGTCGCCGGTCGATTGGCCCACGTCAAAAAGTCGAACTTAATGTCCTGTGGCTGTAAGTTATATTAAATACGTTAAAAGAACGAACAACTGAAGTGCCTTCAGCGCTTTGATTCATATTAAGCTGCTAACCATCTGCATTATTTTTGCCAAACAGGTGGTTTTGCAATCTGAGCACCACAATCATCAATATTTTTGTGTGGATATAAAGATGTTATAAAAATTTAGGATTATAAAACCTTAAGTTTTATTGTGCTGTACTTGTTTAGAAGATGTGTAATACCAACTGGTTACTTCTGTTTTCAGAACTAAAAGGCATATAAGGATTTTATTAATAGTTTGTTGAGTTCTCAGATTAATCGAGCCCAAAGCACTTCCTGCTACAAAAATATATTTTCGAGCAACAACACATATTGATAATATCCATTTTAATGCCGTGCAGGTCTTTACAGTGGAGTGATTGAGTCGCACAGATATGTTTTCCGCACTCCATGAATCAGAAGTCTGCGTCTCACGACTAGTCTCGATAAACTGAATCATGGGCCTGTCGCAACATTGTGGGATGCTTTTTCACGACCAAACATTTGGCAGTCTGGAAATAAAGTAAAAGTCATTCATACTTAACATAAAAAACAACAACATTTGTTTGCAATCACAAAAGCATATATTCACTAGATTACGTGTTCACAAAAAATACTATTTCTGAAAATATAATTGCAGGAACGATAGTTTGACAGTGAAAAGTATTCATGTTTAATGCATCATAAATATACAATCACATTAAGACACTGAAACACAACTTTTCATACAAAATAATATAATGGAGCAAAGAGAATGTTTTTTTCATTATATGACACATTAATAAATTAAAATATGAGTAATCTTCTTGTTTAACATTTTTTCAGGGTTATTTGACAAAAGTGGGACTCTATAACACAGTTTGATCCTCAGGTTATGATATTACATATGAAATATCATGTCCTTTATAAATTAAAAGACAAGGGCTGTTTGTAAAACATGCATGCCCCCCTATATGGGCTATAAGTTGTAGTAGCAGCCATTGTGTGAATACGTTTTTTGTCACGGTGGTGGTGGTGGTGGTGGTGGTGGTGGTGGTGGTGTAGTAGTAGTAGTAGTAGTAGTAGTAGTAGTAGTAGTAGAAGTAGTAGTTGTAGTAGTAGTAGTAGTAGTAGTAGTAGAAGTAGTAGTAGTAGTAGTAGTAGTAGTAGTAGAAGTAGTAGTAGTAGTAATAGTAGAAGTAGTAGTAGTAGTAGTAGTAGCAGTAGTAGTAGTAGCAGCAGCAGCAGTAGCAGTAGTAGTAGTATGCATTACATGCAGTAAGTCTTACATTTGGTAAAATTTTAATATATTACAAGGGAGGCAAATGCTGTAACAAAAAGAACATGCAAAAACGGTAGTTGTTTCCATTGTTTGAACCATGCTAAATCCTTAAAATGCCTATTTCCAGTAACTGTGACCTTCACCTGTGACCTTGACCTTTAATCTAGTGACCTCAAAATCAATAGGGGTCATCTGCGAGTCATGATCAATGTACCTATGAAGTTTCATGATCCTAGGCCCAAGCGTTCTTGAGTTATCATCCGGAAACCACCTGGTGGACGGACGGACGGACCGACCGACCGACCGACCGACATGAGCAAAGCAATATACCCCCTCTTCTTCGAAGGGGGGCATAAAAATGCAAGGCTCTAAAAACCAATGCACCAACAGAAAGGTACGATGATTATATTCTACATTCTCCCATTATTTTGTTGAATAAAAGTTAATGCAGATCTTTACTAAGCAAACTATAGCTTTGTCACAGACGTGACAAATACCCCCACGTGCCGCATTGACACAGACTATTTTGCATGCTGTCTTCACAAAACAAGAGAATCAAATTTATGGCGATTTTTAAGAATGATAATGCCATGATCATTTATGGCCATTTCGACCTTTGAACTCTTGAATTCTTTAGCATGACATGCAGTCCAAATTTATGGCCATTTTTTACTTTTGAACTCCAAGTGTCACCTAGGCCTTGGAGTTATCGACATAATTCTTTCGGATGACACATCGTCCAATGACTGTGAACAAATGTACCATGTATTTTAAAAATATCACAATAAATGACATAGTTATGGCCCGGAAAAGATCATTTATGGCCAATTTTGACCTTTGAACTCACAGTGTGACCTTGACGTTGCAGATATAGACGTAATAATTCTTTTGCGCGACACACCGTCCAATAATGGTGAACAAATGTGCCAAATGATTTTAAAATCTCACAATGAATGCCATAGTTATTGCCCAGACAAGCTCATTTATGGCCATTTTTAATCTTTGAACTCAAAGTGTGACCTTGACCTTCGAGATACTGAATTAATTCTTTCGCGCGACACACCGTCCCATGATGGTGAACAAATTTGCTAAATGATTTTAAAATCTCACAATAAATGATAAAGTTATGGCCCCGACAAGCATTTGACCCTTGAACTCCAAGTGTGACCTTGATCTTGGAGATATTGACGTACTTTTTTCACGCAATACACTGTTCCATGATGGTGAACAAATGTACCAAATTATTTTAAAATCTAGCGATAAATGACATAGTTATGGTCCGGACAAACTTTCGGTTTAAAACACACTAAGTGACCCCGTGACCTAGTTTTTGACCAAGCATGACCCATATTCAAACTTGGCCTAAACATCATCAAGATACAACTTGTGACCAAGTTTGGTGAAGATCGGATGAAATTTCGGGACAGACCGACCGACCGACCGACAGTACGACAAAGTGACTCCTATATAGAAATATATTTAGCTAATTTATTACCATCAATGCAAACACTCCACAGCTGTTTCCATGGCGCTGTTTGTTGCAAGGTGGCGCTTTGAACTCTGAACTGAATTTTTCCAAGCCATCTTTCACAATTTGCGCTTGTTGACACATGAACTGGCTGCAACAAATATTTTGTTGGTAAAAATCAACAAAAATCATGTGCCTATATACTTAAGCCGTACTTTATCTATCCCAAATTGTTTTGGTAATCAGTTTTCAAACATTTATATATATGTGAATCTATTAACACATTATTTGAAACACATAAGTGTGAGAGAAAGGACACAATAATAAATAAGAATGAACTAAGAAAGCAAGCTTAAATTTATATATAGCCTATCATTTTTAAAGTGTTGGTGGTCATTACAAGTTAATACTTAAGATAAAGATCCAAATGTAGAAAACAAATAAGATTTACAAAGTTTTTTGAATATCTTGTTTGGTATATTGCCTGATGAATGATAACTGGAACTGGCCAAAAACAACTCCCTAAATGTGACCTTTGATCTCTTGTTAACGCATGCGCTGCAGCTTCTCTACATGGAGAACATATGTGGTAAGCTATATTAAAAATGCCATATTCAATTATCGAATCACAGTTTGGATAAGCTCAGAGACACACATAAAATGCACATACACCAACTGCTACTGTGACTGCTATATCAAGCAGGTAAGACAAAAAATGAATTACAGCTTTGAACCTTACCAGAACAAATCGAACAAGGCCTTGTTGTAAACCAAATTTGGTAGCCATAGTCCGAATGGTTTTCAACAAGAAGATTTTTAAAATTTTCACAAAATAGGCGCTTTATAAGCGTTTATTCAATTTTGTGCTACATACCAAATTTGGTAGCCCTAGGCCCAACGGTTATGGACAAAAAGATTTGTAAAGTTTTCACAAAATAGACCCTATATAAGCATATGTTAAATTTTCTGACACCCGGGGCAGTTTCAAATTTGACCCCAGGGGCATAAATTGAACAAATTTGGTAGAGGACTATTAGATGTCTCTACATACCAAATTTGATAGCCCTATGCCCAATGGTTATGGATGAGAAGATTTTGAAAGATTTCACAAAATAGGCCTTATATAAGCATATGTTCAATTTTGTAACCCCAGAGCAGGGTCAAATTTGACCCCAGGCGCATAATTTGAACAAATTTGAAAGAGGTTCACCCAAGGAACATTCCTGAGAAATTTCATCACAATGGATCAGTAGTTTAGGAGAAGAAGATGTTTAAAGGAAAAGTAAATGCACAGACGGACGGACGCACGCATGACGGACACAGAACCATGACATAAGCCCCCCTGGCCTTTGGCCAGTGGAGCTAAAAATCAATTAAGGAAGGGAGGGAGCACCCCTCCCTAACCCAACCATAAAGGCCCCTGGGCATCTGAAATATGATCACAAGCACTAATAATCATATAATAATGATAAAACCCGGTCACCACTGTCGATAAATTGGAAATTGTTATGATTGTGAGATATAATGTAAACATTCGCATACAGATCAATATTTTTTCTTCAAGCCCAACACAAAATAACAATGCATAATTAAAGTTATAAAGGTTTTCAATGGGTACAAATAGGGTATTTATCTGGACATTGGAAACGTTGAAATACATGAAAATATCATCAAACAACTTAAATGTATTTCATTGTTAAAATAAGTTTTTCTTGATTTTTCTCCAAACTTAACACAAATATGGGTGATTTCAAAAATATTAAACTAGAAATGGCGCGGCAGAGGCCGACGTGTATCCCCACGCCGCATGTTTGACCCAGGGTTGGTAATGGGCTATGCATAGTTGAGATTGAACGTATTGTCCTAAGAGAAGTTCGGTATCAATTAGATGTGAATCGGTGTACAAATGAAGAAATTATAGTAAAAGGCAATTTTGAGTGGGCGGGGCCTATTTGGGTGGGTTGCCCTAGGGTTGGTAATGGGGCCATGCATAGTTGAGATTAACCATAATGTCATAAGAGAGGTTCAGTATCAATTTGAAGTGAATCGGTGTAGAAATGAAGAAATTATAGTAAAAGGCAATTTTGGGTGGGCGTGGTCTATGTGGGCGTGGCCAATGTGGGCGGGGCACCCCAGGGTTGGTAATGGGGCCATGCATAGTTGAGATTTTCCGTATTGCCATAAGAGAGGTTCAGTATCAATTTGAAGACATTCGGTGTAGTCTCCGGTGCACTCAAAATGTGCAGCCCCATGAGATACACATGCATGCCAAATATCAAGTTGCTATCTTGAATATTGCAAAAGTTATGACCAAGGTTAACGTTTTGGGACACACACACACACACACATACAATGACTGACAGGCCATGCTTAATGGTAAGAAAATAAATGCATGTTTTATTTAGGCTTCATTATTTTTTAAATCACCCATAGGATATGATGCGGCATTTGTCTTTACGGAATATAAGAAAAATCAATCATTTTTACCCGGAAGTTGGCGCTGTAATAAATGTGCTATTCTGTGTGTTCTTTTACCAAGCTTGATTAGGAATTTTTGAAAACGCGCCATGGAGATTTTCTTTCACCATTAAAAATAATAGTTCACGGATTCAAACCATAATTCCTGATTAATATGTTGCTACAGTGGATTCCTGTTCTTAGCATACCATGTCAGCAAAAAGTATGCTAATAACAGGAATATGCTATTAACAGGAACACACATTTTAGCATAAATATAGCAACTGGGGGCATACAATAAGTCAAATCTGTTAATAATTGATCGTCAAAGTGAAATTTAAATTCATCATTGTATATGATTGATGTTTAAGATAACTATTTAACAAATGGAATTGTATTCTAAGGTATTTGCATTTGCATTTGAGCATATTTTTGCAGATTTAAAGCATATTTTCTTGGCATTCTGAGAATGTTCTATGCTATAAAGACTTTAAGTGTGCTTTGACATTCTACATGCTAATAACAGAAATATGCTATTATCAGGTATGCTAATAAGTGAATCCAGAAATTATCCTTCAGTCTGACAGAATTTCGTAGCCTGTCAGACCAAACATCTGACAGATTTCAGGGCCCTCAATCTATCAAATCTGCCGCTGAATTTCGGCGGCAGTCCCCCACCTGAAAAGTATACTTTTTTCCCCTTTTGAGGGGAAAATTCCCCCTAAAAAAAAATAAATATTTTTTGTTTGTTTTTTTGTTGTTTTTTTTTAGAAAGATGTGTCTCATGATTATTATATCTCAATTCTATTTCAATTTAATCTTTTCAAACATACTAAATTATGAAAAATGCAATGAATATAGTGCAAACATGTACACATGAAATAATGAGGGAAAAAGGGAAACGCGGCGAAAATTCCCCGTCCTAAGGGATGCGGACCCCTTCCCCCAAAGTAGTGTGAGGGCCCTTGATTATTTTACATTTTGCGGTGTCTGACTTGGCTTCTCACTTTTGAGTCCATGATGCTAAATGTTTTAGATTCAACACTAGTTTCCTCAACCTCACGACAGGAGAGCTCCTGTGATGCAAATATACTTAAGTGGTATAAAGAGATATTTTTTCCCCTGCAAATTGCGTTAAGTTTCTCACTTCTGGTAAAAACAAACCTGTTACCCTCCGATTGACTGTCAATTTAAACAGCAAACTCCAATACATATTCCTGTTTGTATTCTTGTATGAAAATGTCCACAACATATGGGCGTAGTTATATGGGGACTGAATATTCAAATACATGTAGGTTAAGAAGTACAGTAAATGACATGACAAAATGCTGTTAGGACATATCATCATCCTTAATTCTAAACCAGCTATACATGACATTATTCTTAAGAGGGGCATTTCAGAATAAAGATAAAAAGATACAAACAATTCGCAATGGAAAATTTATTTCCTGCAAATATTTTTTATCGAAATTATTTCCGTCAAGACATGTTGTACAATGGTTAAAATGAGTGTGTAATACAATGCCTAAACTCTTTCTGCAAAGTTTGGGAAGTCTGCTTTAGGGACATTTAAATGGAAGGACAGATGAAAGGTAACTCATTATAGTGCCACCAATGTAATTATTATGCAATTTTTTCGCAGTTCAGAGCTGAAAATAACATCCCAGAACTTAATTATGCACTGCCAAGTTATTCAATAAATAGTAAATTGTAAACGTTTCTATTATGAAAAATTCAACAACTTGTAATTCAGACACAACTCACATTTTACCTGTTGCTAGCTTTGAACAAGCTAATTGGCCTCGGTGAAAAATAATTTACATTGAAATTGAGAAAAGTCCTCGAGAACTCAGTGCCCCAGATAATTATTTGGGAAATAGGTTTTTAACCATTGATTTTGAAAAATAGGGCGATTCCATTCTTCATATAGAGTGAAATGAGTAATAAAAATGCATACCTTAAAATAATTGCTGATTTACTTCCGTTGACGCTGCACAATTGTATTGATTCAATAGAACTTTAAACTATCATCATAAATTTTAATAAACTGATGTTTCGTAATATCTTTAATCCTTGAAACTGTCCATGATATAAACTTTAAAAAATATCGACAATTTCTAACCAATGACATGCCTTTTTATACTTTTGACAGGTTTGTTAAGTCATAGACTTTCCATCATGTTTTTTTTTATGTCAACTCAACTGCTGTATACCCAGTTTCTAACAAAATCGATAACACTTATTGGCTCTTGCTTTCTTGATTCGAAAAAGTTTGCGATCGGCTGATATTTTGGCGCAACAATCTTGGACGTCTTTCGACCTCTCTTAGCTATTTTTATTTCGCATCGTAATAGAAACTGAAAGTACAGACGCTTTACAAATACATGCACAATGGGCGACGAATTAGATCAGATTGAAAACGCATAGCGTTTGAATAACTATGACCATTTGCTGAGCTTGCTGAATGTAAGCGTCACCGCGTTACGATAATAATTCCAAAGAGAAAATACATAAAATGAGCAAAGCATTTTTAATCGAAGTTTTGTATCGTTAATTTGACGAATTTGCGTAAAAGTCAAATTGGTTGCGTTTTCAATACTCATGATATTGTATTTCTTTGCATTTTTATACATTTTAATTGGGTGAAAGACGCAGATACGTAGCTTATCTGGGGCACTGAGAACTGGTTAACAGACATGATATTTTGGATAATTGTAAAAGTTAGCACAGCAGATATACATGTATGGGGAGAACGAGAAACGTAAACAATGTTAACCAGAAAGGCACAATCACAGGCAATCGGCACCTGTGTCGGAAGCAATTATTAAGAATCATTAAGAAAGTAAATCGATAGAAACAGAGAACCTACACTTGCGCACCCATTGAGCAATTCTTATCAGTCATCGTCGTGATTTTCGCAAAAGTTTTAACAGCCGTTAGACATTTATGATCGATTTTCTTATTAAGCGAATGGCAACAATTTTTTGATCGCGTTTAGTTAGATAGTTTGCAGCCAAAATATAAAGCACTTACCGCGTGTCAATGTTAAACTTTTAACAGGTCGTCACATAAACTTGCAGAAGATGTGAAAAAGGCACCATCATGGCGGCAGCCATTTTTTTCCAAACAAACCAGTTTCGCACCAAATGGCAAATAAAACAAGAGTTCTGATTGGCTAATGCCATAATCTAAAAAAAAATGCTGGTCGAGCAGGTTTTTTCTGCTCGAGCAGAAAAAATGCTGGTCGAGCAGTAAATTTGCTGCTCGAGCAGCATTTTGCTGGTCGAGCAGCATTTAAATGCTGCTCGAGCAGCATTTTTTTTCTGCTCGAGCAGAAGTTAAAGTTTCGACCCCTTTGGTATCCCATAGTATATCGTTAACAGCAATTTAACACTGAAACATGCATGTTGAATTTGTATTGTGTTATTTGTCGACAAAACGCACGTGACATGTCAATAGATAAAGTATTTGTATAAGCTGATTTTCTTACGTATTGGAACGGCGTTGTTTGCAATTTTATAGTTTTACAAACAACATACTAAGGTATGCTTAAATTTTGGTCGGTAAAGTGCTTGATGGTATACTTTTATAATGTAGCATGCAGAGTCTTTAACGGTCGCCTTCACGCTTTGACAACGTGCTTTTACATTATTGGTTATTTAAATCCGTCAGTTCCCAGTTTGTGTACACAACAGACAAACAATGTATATTGTACTTAAGTTACTACTTTAATAAATGGGAAATCCATAGTTGCTTCCGACCAATTATTCCCATCTAGACGGGGCTTGTGGTTATAACGAGATAAATCTTCCTTTAATGGGCTCTTATTGTAGTAGTATACGCTACACAAGAGATTGAAACTTTGTCTAATTGTTCTGAAACTAGGATTTGATTTGATTACTGTTACTTTCGTTACGAATTAAAGGTCATTTTTAAACAATCAAATGACACCATATTGGAATGAATTTGCAACACAATACCATTGTAACGCGTTGCATTTTACCGTTGAGTGAAAACAAACACATTCCGTAACCTAATTATCAAGCGTAATACATAAAACATACAAACATGCATGAAATGTAGTTATTTGTTAGATGTTCAGTGCATAAATGGGTTTGAACAGTGCAAATCAGTGGCTTTATCAAATATAACATCTCTTAGGCAAGTGTGTTGTCAAGCTTTTTATGACGGGTTTTGCAATAGCGGAAACTTACTTTTTAGATTGCTAAAACATTAAGTTTGTTTTGACATTTCTAAAACGTTTTGAAATTATTTTTGTCTTTTAAGTTTTAATCAATGACTGATATCAAACTTGCCCAATTGTGTTTATTTACATACATAACCAACATGTTTCACAAAATTTTGATTATATTTGTACCGAATGTAATGAGTTTCGATGAACTATTTAGCATCAAGATTGTTCTCTACTATCTTGTGATTGGACAATGATATCATCTACGATTTATTCCAACCTATGGTCGAGTAGGCGCGGAGTGCACACAAATCCGTGTCACTCTCAGTCGGAAGCAGCACGATCTTTTAACCAAAATATGATAACTTGATATCATATATATGCTATGATAATTTTGATATGAACAATACACATACTTCCATATTTAACTCTTTCAGTGCTGGAACCGAATTTTGAAGGCATTTGCAAACAGTTTGGATCCAGATGAGACGCCACAGAACGTGGCGTCTCATCAGGATCCAAAGCAAACAGTTTGGATCCAGATGAGACGCCACAAAACACGGCGTCTCATCAGGATCCAATTTGTTTGCTTTTCTGATAGTATTCTTTGAAAAAAATCGAAGAAAATGCTAATTTTAGAAATTCAGCAGACGACATTTTAGCAGACGACCCAATTCCCAGCATGCAAAGGGTTAAATTCCGATTGGTAAGAGATATCAGTGAGATAAATACGGTGGCATAGAGGTGACATTCACTTCTCTTTTTTTAAATTGCTCTCCTCTTTTTTCTATCTCGTGGCCACGAGTTAGCTTTGTCGTGCCCACGAGAAAGAAAAAAAGAGGAGTGCAAAACTAAATAAAAGAGGAGTGCAAATAAAAAAAAGAGCGGTGCAGTAAAGAAAGGCAGAGTGCATTAAACAAAAGAGGAGAGAATTTTCGCTATCTCGAGATCCCGTGTTAGTCAGCCAATCAAATTTTGCGTAACATGTGTAAATATTCTGTACGCATATATATAGCTGGTCAAAACAGGCTAGGCTCTGAATCGTCTTTCGCATGAGACGTTAAGCCGAGGTGCAGTGTACTAGGTGCTATACGCTGGGCACTAAAAGACCCAGGGTCACCTCTGGAACGGGGTGTCTCCTGTATCTTGCACTATCGCCCGTAACCAACTAACACGTCTTTCTGGGGGCGATGGCCATATGGGAGACAATCCCGGTGCACTCGATAAAAAACAAAAACAACAACAACAGCAAGGCTCTGATATAACATAACATACTACTATTAGTACTAATAATACCACTACTACTACTGCTGCTGTTGTTGTTGTTGATGCTGTTACTACTAATACTACTACTACCTACTACTACTACTACTACTACTACTACTACTACTACTGCTGCTGCTGCTGCTGCTGCTGCTGCTGCTGCTGCTACTACGACTACTACTACTACTACTACTACTACTACTTTTACTACTACAACTACAACTACTACGACTACCACTTCGACGACGACGACGACGGACGACCAACGGACGACCGACCGACGGACGATTGACGACGACCGACGGACGACCGAGGGACGACTGATGGACGACCAACGGACGACCGATGTTTGGACGAGGGACGACCGACTAACGACCGACGGACGACGCCGGATGGACCACCGACGGAAGACCGACGGACCACGACCGAAGGACGACCGGAGAACTACCGACGTACGACCGACGTACGACCGACGGACGACCGACGGACCACGACCGGAGGACGGACGATTGACGACCGACGGACGACCGACGGACGACCGACCGACGACCGACTGACGACCGGACGACGACCGACGGACGACTACGACGACGACTACTACTACTACTACTACAACTACTGCTGCTGCTGCTGCTGCTGCTGCTGCTGCTGCTACTACTACTACTTCTACTACTACTACTACTACTAATACTACTACTACTACTTCTACTTCTACTACTACTACTGCTACTTCTAACAGCAGCAGTAGCAGTAGTAGTAGGGGGAGGAGGAGGACGAGGAGCAGTAACAGCAGTAGCGATAGTAGTAATAGTAGTAGTAGTTGTGGTAGTAGTAGTAGTAGTAGTAGTAGTAGTAGTAGTAATAGTAGTAGTAGTAGTAGTAGCTAGCAGTAGTAGTAGTAGCTGCAGCAACAACAACAGCAGCAGTAGTAGTAGTTATAGTAGTACTAATAGTAGTATGTTATGTTATATCAGAGCCTTGCTTTTGGGAAGTTTTCATTGGCTGATTAATTTGAGGGAACAAGATAGTATTTGATTGGCCACGAGTTAGCTAAGTCGGGATCTCGAGATCTCGAAATTCTCTCCTCTTTTGTTTAATGCACCCTTCCTTTATTTACTGCATCGCGCTTTTTTTATTGCAATCCTCTTTTATTTAGTTTTGCACTTCTCTTTTTTCTTTCTCGTGGCCACGACATAGCTATCTCGAGATTGCGACTAAGCTAACTCGTGGCCACGAGATAGAAAAAAGAGGAGTGCAATTTTAAAAAAGAGGAGTGAATGTCACCTCTATGCATCTCGAGATCCCGACTTAGCTAACTCGTGGCCACGAGATACAAAAAAGAGGAGTGCAATTTAAAAAAAGAGGAGTGAATGTCACCTCTATGACACCGTAGATAAATGTTGTTTTGCGTAACGTTTTAATATCAAATATTATTATTTAAATCCATGCGAAACGTTTTTATAAACGTCTGGGTGCCAACAAAGGAACATTTAGTTCTTTTTGCCCAATTTATATATTTCTTAAACATCTCTTATACTCGAGTGAAAATATAAACGTGTTCTAGCTTTTTCACATTCGCTAAGATTTTATCAATTTCGCGGTGCTTTATTACAAGAGATCAGATTAAAGTTTTTAAGTAATAGATCATTTTAGGAAACATAGTTGTAAACAAATGCCTCGGCACTTTGTTACACTGCAAATATGTGAAAATAAAGCGTTTGACCGAAATCAAATATGATGTTTTAAAGCGTTTTCTTGCAATAATGAAACATGGCTGCACAACTGTAGACTGATCCCGGAATTCGCAAGAGTTTCGAAAATCTTACTTATCCCTCGGTACAAACAACGCTGGTCCATTATATCAACCAATGTTGGCTTAATTTAAATTATAACGGTTGATGAGATGTGTGATTTTGAAAGGATTATAAATGGGTCAGCTTTATTTCTATCAGATTAGTGTGAGTGTTTTTCCAAATTGTTGCTTTTTTGGGATACGCATATTGAGTTTATTGAATTTTAGTTGATTATACTTATTCTTAATATTCGGTTAGATGTTTGTGGTTTTGTATGACTATAGCACGATATTAAGACATGTACAAATCGTTGTTTGCATTTGATTACTCTGTATTGTTGACGAATTATGTTACTACCGGATATTTATTTTTAAAGCTCACACAACACGTTCACACAACAACATGAACCTATTTTAAAATAAGAAAGCGGTAAGAAAAAATATTAACCACTAACCATTATTTTGTTCCGTTTTTGAGGATTTCTATTATTGGCTTGTCGACATCATGAAAACTTGTTCACCAGTAAAAAAGCGATCACACACACACACACACACAATATCGTTTGCCGGTTTTCTAAATTATTCATAATAAACAATATACAATGCAAAGTGTGCACTAATTTGCTTATTCCATTATATAAATAATAATACAGCAGGTCTTCTTACGGCTTATATTTGTATTGTGTTTTATCTTGGATGACGATGTTTGCATCTTTCTCCATTTTGGAATGCTTGTAAATTAACCCATTTATGCCTAGCGGACTCTCCCATCCTTCTAAATGGGATCAAGTTATTTCCAAAATTAGGGATGTCTAGTATACTTATTTCTACATTTAGAATATTTCTTACAGAAATTCCTGTAAGCAAACAGCGTAGACCCTGATGAGACGCTGCATCATGCGGCGTCTCATCTGGGTCTACGCTGTTTGCCAAGGCCTTTTTTCTAGACACTAGGCATAAATGGATTAATAAACTTTCATATTCTGATAATTAAGAAATATTATTGCTCAACAGGTTAACCTTTATAGTATGGCAATTATGCTATTTTCAAGAAACAACTTAATTTATTTCTATTATCAAGTCTTTATCAAAACACATATTTATGTGCGAAGACAATGTTCGGAACATAAATCTTGCCAAACGCATAACAAATCGTTGCTGTTCCAATGAAATGAAAATAAAAACGAGCAAACCTTTTGAAGTTATCAAATTCTGCTGTGTGCAATTAAGCTTAACAAAACGGTTCTTTTTCGCCACTGAAGATCCGCTAATTGAATTTCGTGTCAAGAAATAAGACGTCTTTTTTTGATGACCTCCTAAAAATGCTCATGACAGGTCCCATTGTTCATTGCTTAGTGAGGAACTTGATATCTTTGCAAGTCAGAAAAGGTATCCCGCCACTCTGTTAATTGAAAACAAACTTACGGACCGCTTAACCATATGTCAGATATCATCGACTGAAATGAAATGCATACGTTATGTAAAACACCACTTTTAAATATTAGACTCTTGTATATGAGTACTAGCATACCTATAAATTATAATGTACACCATAATACTCGTCATACGAATAGACAAAACAACATTGATGCGCGACAAAAATGATGGGGTTGATACATTTGGTTGTTAAACTGGCGTTTAAACTGTGCTTAATGAAGCTTGCATATGAACATTATACATTATTATTTAATATAAAAAGTTCGTTTCTTTGCAAGTTGAGCATGATACGGACACGAAATCGAATACACATATATGTGAGATAGCTTTCGTCATACACGGGCTCGAAGCGCAAAAGTAATTATCAAATCAAAACGTTGATACAAACTGTTTGCAGAATATCACATGGATAACGACTTCCTTCCACATGCAATTAATCCATTTTACAATTTGTTAGAATTTCCTGAATTTCCTGCACGCGATGAATTTATTATCTTAAAATTGAAAATTCTAGTGTAATGTAGAGAAGATCTTTTCTACATATGCATACATCGGTCACACGCATAAAACCGAAATACGCATTAATTCGAAATACGCATTAACTCGAAATACGCATTTACTCGAAATGCGCATTAACTCGAAATACGCATACAACCGAAATACGCATTGACTCGAAATACGCATTTACTCGAAATACGCGTTTTACCGAAATAAGCATTAAACTGAAATTCGCATACAACGCCGTCAAAGAATCAAATCGAATTACAGATAACTGGAAAATAGTAAAATTCTACGATGTTATCCTTTTATAACTTATATTTGGAAATTATATCATTGACTCGCTATTGTTAGTGGGAAATGTGCAAACATGTACATTAGTCATGAACGATAATATTTTCTTGATCGAATCGTCTCCAGTTTTCAAAGTTTGTCTGTGTAGTAATTTTATTAGCGAAGAGAAAAATACACAAAGAAAATACAAAAAGACCTTTGGTATTTGTAAAAAGATATGAAAATGGACATTGTGTAATGATATTTGTTTAATTATCCAATCACTTAACTTGTCCAGTGTGTTTTATGTACAACCATTATATTCGAATTAAAAAAAAATGTAAGCAAGATTGGCCCAGAACATAAATTTACAACACAACATTAAAATTACCTACATTTTAGACAAATATAGATCAATCGTGAGCAAATATATAACAATAAAATTACATGTGTAATCAAATAAAATTGTAGTGCAACGCGAAAGCAAAATTGAAGCGACATTCAACCACAGAATGTATTTTCGTTGATTCAGTACACACCTATGCTACACTACTTGTGTTTGCCATATTCTATAGCACAGTCTTTTGACTGACCCACCCCCTTTCATTATGTACTATGGCGTTTCTACATTTTCAAGGATTAGCATTGATACATGTATTATTGAAACCCGTGACAGATTATTCAAGTAGTGGGAATTACATGACCAAAAAATGACGAGAACCACTTAAAATGGCTGCTAAAGGCAGACATATTTCGCTAGAAATCACATTCAAGCATGTTTCGTAGCAATGTATTAGTCCGACAATTTAATTGGTATCTTATAAACGACAGATTACACTGTCTAATTGTATATTTGATATGCTCGTTGGATTTGGGAGTTTAAGAAACATCTCGACAAACTTTTTTGAAGCGTGGTTTACTCTAACGCTATAATCCACAAAAATACGGCGATATTCGTGCAAAAAGATGTAATCAGAATTTGGAATCTATTTTCTTAATGTTATTGGAATCGCACAGGGAAAAAAAAGAAAGTTTAAACCAAACTTTTTTTTCAGGTGAAGAAACATTTAATTATTGATTGGTTTTAAACCAATGCTAGAATCCACGTCATAAATTTTGATGGTGGAGACGGCCGAAAAATAAAACCATGTTGCTTTGTGCTTTAATCAGTACATTTTACAATTAAAATCAAGGTAGGAAATAACGTATTTCTAGTTCTTTAAAAAAAGTATATATGTATATGCTGATGTTAAATGTGTTTGTTCGGTGATTATTTACTCTTTATTACAGTTGCCAAAAAATCTGAATGCAGGCGTTTGACGGATTGAAAAAGTGCATGTCAGCTTCATAATCTACAGCAATTTTATGTATATTGCTGAAATGTTATATTCTAAGGACTCTATTTTATTTAATAAGTAACTAAAATATAAAGTGTATAAGCAACACAATAGTCAACAAAACATCATTATACATCTTGTCACTAACCTTTTTTTAAACATGTATCTGTTTCATATTCTATTTTAATTAAACGTGCATTGAATGTTTGGTATTGAACTTATTGTACTGGTTTTAATACGATTTGCCTTGCGTCATTTAACATGATGGCATCCGTCTCAAATATAACTATATGATATAATTTATTATTTATGCATAAGTATGTCTGGTATGCCCCACAATTCTGTATGGTGACATTTTGCGCGAAATTAAATTTGCGAGTAAATAGGCGTGCATTTGCTTTTATAGGATAGCACAATTTAAAGACACTGGTGTTTATCAATAAACCATTTATGTTAAGATGTGCATTGTTTTACATTACATTCATTGTTTTATAAAGTGTGTTTTCAATGGTGAGTTAACATTCAAACGAAATAGATTTGGTTTAATATCAACCTTTTCGGAAATGGAAATGAACCTCTGTTTTATCGTATTTAAAATACTTAATCTGCTTTAAATATAATCATTTCAAAAGGTCACTGTTTGACACATATATTTTCAACTGTAATTTGGAATTTATGCCATTATATTACAGTGGAGGACGTGGCTTCAACCCTGCAGCATTTATAACGTGGTTTATACTATTGCACTCAACTTTTTTTATAAACAGCAGATCATTTTTTGTACAGGTATGCTACATCACAAAGCAGTTTTAACATCGTTATAGTTTTGGAAAACAATTCCAGGGACTGTAACATAACATTTAACACGTATAAGAAAAAAATGTATTGGTTTGTTCTTCAAATGCACGGTGCATGGGTTGGCATGTGTTTATAATACAAATGTATGCTTCACGTCCCTTAATTATCAAACATTTCACTGCTAAGACGACATTATTGAGTACTACATTAAACAATAAATCGTATGATAGCTGCATATTTGTGAAGGCAAAAAACTACAGTGAAACATCGAAACTGTATCGATTTTATGTTGACATGTTTTGTTTACGTCGATATGTTTCACTTATGCAAAATTAAGCATGCGAGTTATGAGGAACTTCTGAGAGCTTGTTTTGTCAGCAATTTTGTACGACTTGAAATATTTACACACACATTCAAACACATTATTTGAACGTTTCACGCTTCATGTAAAAACGTGATGTTTTTTTATTTTTATTATCAGAAGCGCGTCTTTAACAATGCCCCCACGGGATAAGCGTATCACTTCGTTTCTGACACATTACAGCTCACGAAAAGGTAAGCTATAATGAATAGGCGTTCATAAACGTGTGATATCTTTTTTTCCGAAGTTACCCACCGCACTTGCTTATCATTCATTCTGTGATGCATTTAAGTGAGTCGTTATTCATCTGATTGTTTATCTCCCAGCCATAGAAAAACTCTTAATAACTTTCTCATTAACTTAAGCTCTGCGATAGACACACACGGGCGTACCATATATCATGTTTTTGTTTAGATTATAGACATCAATTCTAACATAATAATTAACCAGAGCCATTAAATGATATGTCGAAAATACTCAAATTAAAATGAGCAACTGTAGGAACTGATTATTATGCAGCATGTTCGTATACTTTCATCACTGCCGCATACGTACCTTTCTAGTTAAGCGCAACACAAACATCCGACGAAAGGCGATGGATAAATATAATTAAATGTATGTGAAAGTGAGGACATACACACAAATATATATGCAAAACTCTTTAAATGTATAAACATTTAGCTTCGTATAATTACTTACATTTCATAGGCATAGTTAATAATAGGCACTTTGCAGCTTCGTGGACTGTAATTCTAACGTTAAGCATACAACTGTTAAAAAACGGATCAAATATGTTGGATAAGGGGATAGCGTGTTGAATAGAAGATTCTTATAGCTGAAATGTTATGACTTCACGAAAGTGATCGAAGCTCAAATGAGGCATAGCATAAGGTGTTAAGCAGTACATTTATCACTGATCCTGAAGTTGTATTGCGAACAGGATTGATGCCTCAAAGGTCATTCATTCATTCATTTGCTTGTTCAGACAATTTCGTAAAAATTCACCAGACACTTTTGTCAAAATGTGTTCAAGACATAGCTAACATGTCATAGTAACATTAAAATGCTTATTCTCATGTTAATGTAATTTGTAATACATCCGTCAATGTTAATTTAACTTCGCAATGCAATTGGTAAAGACATTTTGCGTGCAAGACAAAGGTCTCATGTTCAATAACACATGCTCAAAATATGGACGATAAACAGCTTTTAAATAAAATTGATAAAATTAGCTATTTCTTTTTCAATCTGAATCTTCATTGTTAAATAATTTATAAAACAGTTCATAATAGTTATTTGTTTTCTGTTTTTCATGCTGAACATGAAATATTTCATTTATATAATAATAAAATTCACAGCGTTATTAACAGCTCGTATTTTGAAGGTATTTACCCGTAAACTTATGTTTAAGAAAAATAGTGTAATAATACATTGTTGTCTCTCTAAAAAGGTTGTCAATTAGTTACATAGAATATGTTTACACTCTCAGAAGAGGTGTTCTATTGTGTCAATATGTTCACTACATATGCAATAGTTTTGTGTTGGATAGATTGCACGTAACGCGATATTTATTTGTAGCTTTGATTCTCTAGATGTATTTATATTGAAAATTTCTCAGTGTGCTATCAGTAGTTGCTTTATATGGCATGATATATATTTGTTTTAAATTTAATTCATTTTCTCCTAGAAGGATTTACCATTTCGTTAAAGTTTTGGAGGTTTTTGCAGGGTTTTTAATTGGAAGTGTGTAAAATATTTTGTTCTTTTTTTAAGTATGCTTACTACAAATGATGTTTGAGTACATTGTGTGTTATTTGTATTGATTATAGCTTTAATATATATATGGGAATACTTTTCATCAATATGTAGTACATCAGGGAATTACTTTTAGGTATTCCGTATATGTAGCATATTTTATAAAACTAATAGAAGTAATTTATCATGTAGTCGTAAAATTGATCTACATATTTTATGTTTCTTTCAAACCAATGTTTATACCAAAATGTTTGATTGTTGGTTGTTATGTATTTGTTGTTCCATAAAATCGTATTTCTGTTTATTTTGTTTTCTCAATTATGAGTAACTTTATACCATGCCGATAAAACACGAGATAGAAATATGTTTTTGTTTAAAACTTCATATAAAATATTATTGCTTTTCAGGAATCACCCTATTTTTTAGAATTTTCTGAAATAATAGTTTTCATTTATTCGTATTAACTAGCTATCTTTAAACCCAACTGCATGTGATTGCATTCAAGTTGGATACCCCCATGTTTTACTGATTGAATTAATTGAGTTTGTATAACTTTGTCAGGTTTACCGTCCCATATGAAATTAGATATTGCTGATTTTATATCGTTTATTAATATACTTTGGTAGGTTTGGGTGAACTGTTTGTATATTCATTAATTTACGAATTGCAAACGTGTTTACCGATAAGTGTTAGTTTACAATGCTGCCATGATTTAAAACATTATTTAATTCTTGCAATTTAGGAAATATGTTTATATTACTGTTTCATTTTCATTGTTTGCGAAAATTATTCCTAACGTTCTGGCTTCGTCGAATGTCCGATTGAATTTCATTTCTTTTTTAGATGAATATTTCTTTGTGTAAATTTACCCACTCACAGTACTGTGTATTAACTGTTGTTAAGTTTAAGGTTATTCAATGAGTCAATTTTTGTCATTGAAAAATAAGTTATATCGTCAGCAAAAAGGGACTGTTCAATTTGTTCATCTGGTTCAAGTGATATGCCATTTATATGTTTTATTTGATTGGATATAGTGTGATAGATAATCGATGCATATAATTAATAGCAATGATTCCAGTGGACACCCTTGTCTTACCCCTCGTTCAATGTTAAAACTGTTTGAAAAAAAGCCATTGTTAATAATTATGCTGTTAATACCGGTATAGAACAGTTTGACCCATTTAATCAGACTTTCACAAAATTAATATTTTCTAAGCAAGAAAACATAAACTGATGATAATATTGAATCGAATGCCTTTTCGAAATCTGCAAAATAATAAGGCCAGAATTGTTTGAATGGTTGAAATAATGTATGCATTATTGTATCAGACGTGCGTTTTCATCAATGTCACGTTTTTTTAATGAAATCAGATTGAGATTTGGGAATTATTTATGGTAATATTTTTTTTTAATTCTGTTTGCTATAATTTTAGTTGCTATTTTATTATCATTGTTCGGTAAAAGAATAAGGCGCCAATTTGACAAGGATTCTAAGTTTTTTCAAGGTTTTGGAATAAGTGATATTATACTTTGTTTTTGAAACATTGTTAAGTGTCCGTTGTTAAAAGAATGGTCCAGCGAATTATTTAAATGTGTTAAAATATCCTTTCAGAATATTTTATAAAACTCGATAGTGATGCCACCAGATCCCGGACTTTTTTGCAGTTCTTAAAGTGCTAATCCACATTCATATTCATTAAATAATCCGTCACACAATTGGTTTTTTCCTCTTGATTTAAAGCACGCTGTGTATATATTAAAAAGGGTGTTATTTTCCCGACGTTTTTTGTAAAATGGGATTTCGAAAAATAAACGTTGTTCTTCTAGTATACGAATTCTGTTTGTTATATCTTCGCTTTTGATTACTAATTTGTGTATAGTTTTTTTGTTCGCTTCTACGTCTTTCCATTCTTGCGAAGTATTTTGTATTTTGTTCATTGTGTTCAACATGCTGTGCTCGCGCTCGTAGTATTATATTATTGAGATGTGTATGATATATTCCTGCTTATACTTTTTTAAATGTTATTTTATTTTCAATGGCGATGGTATCATTTGTGTTTGTTTCATGCAATTGTTTTCAAGTCTTTCAATGACTTTGATGGTTTTAGTTTCAAGTTTGTGTTTCTTTTTTTAATTGGTTCGTATCTTATTGTTGTGTAACGAATATTTCCTTAAATAATTTCTAAGAAGGTGTTTGGGTTTGCATCTTTAATATTTTGAAATGTATTGACTATTTCATTTTTGTGTTTGATATTGTGTATCTAATAAGATGTGTTATTAGCTTTTAAGTATAATGTGCCTCTTCCAGGTTGTATTTTATGCAGTTTTAGCTCAACAAGAGAGTGGTCAGTATAAAGTTGCAGTGACTATTGAAAAAAATGTCTAATCTGCAAAATATTGTTGTTTTGTGTTTGCGTACCAAGTGAATTTGCTCTAATTTGGATTAACTGTACACCAGATGACTATCATATTGTATTTATACTTATTCAAAATGTTTCTATTTTTAGAATGAGTATAAAGGTTTCCATTCATTTTTATTTAATAATGAGTTAAGAACAATATTTAAATCATCAACGATTATAACGTTTTTATCTTGGTTCTAAATTATAGGGATTTTAATGTTTCGTAACATTTAGAACCATCAATGTTAGGACCGGAACCGTTCATTAATGTTAATGGTGTTTCGTGTATTTATGTATATACTTGCTTGTCTGCCAGTTAATATTCCCTCGAAATTGCTCTCACTCAATCATGCTATTAATTGTTGTTTTTGAACGTATAAAAGGGCATTTGGGGATGTTATGTTACATTTGCCATATAAAAGATGTCAATTATCATCAAGATATTGCAATTATTGGTTTATTGTACCGGTGTGTCTATTTTTTACATTTTCTGTTTGTACTATTATTTAAAATAAATAGTATCTTTGTGTTCACATTGTTTTCAATCTACATGTTTATTAATTTTGTTTACGTAGAAACATAAGCTGGTCGTATATAAGACAATTAAAGCTGTCTGCAACTATATTTTATTTCTAAACACTGTCCGTTATGTACTTAATTGAACTATGTTAAGTTAAACAAGAAATATCTTTAAAAAAGATATACGGCGTTGATTGTGGTCGATGTTTATGAACGATCAAAAGTTATCTCTATGAGATAAAAAGTAGCGGATGCCTTTTTTCTGCGCAGTTCTTAGCTACATCATAAGCAAATCAATTACGGGGTGTTGCGCCAGATTTCGTGGCTTATTTTGCTTTATGTGATATTATTACTCAGATATCTATATTTACAGAATAGAAAAACACAAGAAACATGAAAATAAACGAGTGCATGTAGGTCAGCTGGCAATACTCGAATCTTATTTAATTGCATAATTATAGTATAGCGAATTATTGTGCTCATGCTTAATAAACTGGTCTAAATGGATAAATATTTCTAATTAATTTTATCAAAATTGGTCCTTATCATGCAAATGTTGAAACCATATTAAAAATCGATGATTGACATACCACAATAATATCGCCGAATATCATTATTAAGTATCTTTCTGATCAGAACAGACTTCAAGTGCACTAAGTTTACGAGACGGCGTTTATATAAAGATTTCTGCTACTGACCGCAAACTGACCTTTGATACATTGCGGATTGGAATGCAATGCATTTCAGTCACTACGTTATTGTCAGTAAGACCGGTGTAACACAATGATCGCAACCCCTTTTGCGAACTCCGGTGATGAACTGTATATAAACTCTGACTTTCACAAATGGCCGCGAATTGACCCGAAACCTCGCGGGTTGAAATGCAATGCAAGTAAGTACTAAATATGACAACATAGCCTTTAGTATAAACGCTTTTGCGCTGGTAATTCTCTGAAAATAAAAGGTCAACGCACAAACTGTATTTATGTCGAAAATTGATTGTAAAACTGTTCTATCTATTGAGCCTTTTCATTAGAGATAAAATTGTTTCATGCAGTAAAACAGTGTTTCAAAGACGCGGATATGTTTCCAATGTTCTGGTGTTATACTCAAATCAGCCAATGGAATAAATGAAGTGTATTCATTCGTACCTAGCCGCGGGAAATTTTATTTGAGTATTATTGGACACTTACAAAGGTCAAGTCAGGGTGAAAAGCTGGCTTAATACAGCTTACGCCGAAAAATAGAGGGTTTTATGTGACTTATCTGCTTCAGAACTCAAAGCGCGAATACGAAAAAGAAAATGGTGGAGCTTGTTGTATATAAGCGAAAGTGTAATCAGATGAAACCATTAAACGCTCTACGTAATATATGGAGTTGAAGTCCAAAACAACTATGTACGTGTTGGGATAAATATATTTTTATTATAGTCCATGTAAGTAAGACTATTTAATGTTCATGTATTTTTTCATTTTCTGTTTCTCATCATTTATCCCAGTTGTCATATATATAAATAACATTCGCTTTTGTATATAAACAGCGTTTACAGGTTTGAATGAAAGGTTTTAATTACAACCAAAACACCATAAACACTAACAATGGTAAAATTAAAGAGATTATTATAATTTTATTGCAAATAAATTCAATGTGCTTAACAATATATTAAAGGTACGTTTTCACATGCGTTCTTATGTGCGCTTACTGTTACACAAATTCAAACACTCAAACAAACATTTTTACACCTAAAATTCTAAGGCAAAATTGCGTTTTCCGCTTAATGATTTTTCTTTTGATGCCTTATAATTATATAAATGCAACAAAGCAAATAAATTATAAAATATGTTGATGCGGATAAGAAAGTACAAATTGGTTATTTAATAAGTCATGCGCTACGACCCATTATACGAGCTTTCATTATAGGAAATTTACTTTATTCGCCTTAAATAAACATTTTCTTGTTATGAATCACTTTACAAATCAAAGCGTTAATAGGGGAAGTGTGCATTAATTGAATTATCCACATATGTCAATATCGCATAATGAGCAGTTTTGTAATTGTATTCTATAAAAGTGTACAAATGGTTCATGTGCCGTTTTCGTAATCGTCAATACTTAACACTTCGATTAATAACAACAACCTTATAAACATTATTACAATATAGTTTTTTGTTTAATATTCATTGATATATATCATCAAGCAAAGCGTGTATTAAAGAATATCTCCCTTCTGCTAATAGTTAAACTGTTTCGTACGACATTCACAATTCAGTAAGACTTATAAGGTCCAGGCATGACTGAGTCTGCCGTCTGCTATTTCTTTTATCTTCACCAAGAATACATTCGTCACGTCTTCTTGCATACCGTGTAGCATAAGATGTCTTTGTGAATCCAGGCATCATAAAGCACCATTAAAACAATTACTGCAAAGCACCATCTCGACTTGAAAATGCTTCATCTAATGATGTGACCGGGTGAATAGCGCTAAGAAGTAAGTGTTATAAAATCACCTTAACAAACGTTTTGAAGTAATGAATGTCTAAGATGGTCGATCAGTTTGAAAGCAATACGCACGTATATCCTTGTCAGGATTTGAATATCATCCATCTTTTGTAAGTTCTACTGAGTAAACATTAACCAAGGGACATCCTTTTACATTGTATAAGTAGCTTTTAATTGTTTGTTACAGCGATTATAAGCCAATATGCGCACACAAAATTTACATATTAAATAGCATTGGCTGTGACATTCTGCTATAAACTTAGTAGATTTTGAACATTTTTAATGCATTTACTTGAAAGCAGTTATTAAAATTAATTTAAAAAGACAGAGTCAACGTTACAATATGAGAAAACTATATAGGTCTAATCATTATTTGAATTGTATCTTAGATTTCATTGGGACACGATGAACGCTTTTCCCTTTCCGAAAGTCTTCAAAAGGTGGTTCATTTTCCGATACACGGCTTCCAGGTGGTCACTAGTACGAATAGTGATACAAATTCAATAAGTAGTATTTTTTACGATTACAGTTATTACTTTACTTTGCCTTAAATATTATCACACATTTAATTTCATATTAACAGTGTATTTGCTATTGCACATTTTCATTTTGTCCTCTATAACAGATTTAACAACGCATCAATACAAATTAACAAGCACATATATTGTTATGTTAATGTTAGATTATTTCACTTGAATATGTGAAAATATAGAAGATTTGTAGAATTGTGGGAGATAAATCACTGCCAAATGTTTATCAGGTTATCCGTAACCAATCAGGATTCAGTTAATGTTCACCGCGTGCATCAAATGTAATGACGTCATTAAAATTCCATTAACGTTTTCTTGTATCAAAACGTACCGCGTTGCTAGTGAATAAAACAGAGTGTAAATACATAACATATTACAGCGAGCATAAGTTTGATGCAATACATTTTATAAATGGAGCATGTATACACTTTAACGTTCGTTTTCACGATTTGAAGATGTGTTTATACATTTGTTTTTGAAATCTAAATCCCAGTTCCCAGTTGTTGACAATAAAGGCACACACTGCGTACTGCAGTAAGTAGTAAAATAAATTAGAAATCCATAGTTGCTTCAAACTAATCAGTATCAACTAGCCGGCCCTTGTGGTTAAAACGAGATAAATCATCCTTTAATGGGCTCTTATTCGTATAATTAAACGCTACAAACGAGATAGAAATTTTGTCTGATTTTTCTGAAACTAAAATTGAATTTGATTGATGTTCATCGCGTAACGGTTTCCAGGTCAATTGAACAATACATTGTCATATAATTGGGATAAATAAGCTAAACAAACTGCGACACGTTACGTTTTGCCGTAGAGTGAGTAAAACAAATTCCTTTACCTATGTATCAAGCGCAGAATACGAATAAGTAGTACATCTAAGTGTGGCTGTACAGTGCAAAAAAGCGTTTGTATCAAATAAAACATCTGTCAAGTGTGTACTTGTTTTTAAAATAAAATAATAACACCATCTTGAAGCAACTAACAAAAACAAAAGTCAAGCTTATCATGGTTTTTGTGAAGGCGGAAAGTTACTTGTGAAATTTCTAAAACGTTTGCAATTGCAATTGTTTAATGCAGTTAATCAATGACTGATTTCATACCGAGGACACCTTTTAAGGAACTATACGGTTACCTTTGCCTGCAAGAAAATAACACGACATCACCATATTCATTTAGACGCCGATTGTATTTTGTTTACCGATATAACCAACAAGTTGCTCAATATTTTGATTATGTTTGCGCAAAATGTTATGACTTATGATAAACTATTTAGTATCCACATTGCCGTCGGTTCTACTATCTTCTGATTGGACAATGATATCATATACGATTTATGCGAAGCGGCGGTCGGGTAGGCGCGGAGTCCACATAAATCCGTGTCATTCGCAGTCGGAAGCAGAACGCTTATTAGGCCAAAACATGATTATCTGAATTTTGATAAGTAAAATAAACATATATCCAGATTTACATTCCGATTGTAAGAAGATAAAAGTGAGATTAATGATGTTTTATGTATCTTATTTTGATCAAATACTATTATTTTAAACCTTTTTTATTAAGAGCATTGGCGCCAATAAAGGAACACTCAGTTTTTTTCGTCGGATTTAATAAGTTTAACCACTTCTTTAAATTGAAATTCTTCAACTTGAGTACGAATATATTTCTTTCTTTTTTTCACATGCGTTTAAATATAATTCATTTTCCGCTGCTGTTTTTTGAGAAGTAAGTTTAAACTTTAGGATAATTTTCCCCAATATCTGAACATCTTCTCATATAAACAAACCCTGTAACCTGAAAGTTACGGACGTTTGTAACACTGTTCATGAGCGACATCAAAGACGAAAGTTTTGCATGAATAATGAATACACAGTAATCAATTATCAATACCCATATAAACATTAAGTGTAGCACTTGGACTATTTTCAATGACTTTGGTAACGAATTGTATAGATAATACATACTTATGAAAGGAGAATGGACCCTGTATTTTCATTGAATCAAAATATTTTATAAAGTGGCTTGCTCTAAACCAAAAATTATAATAATCTTGTCCTCTGAATGAGGAATCTAAACACAATCCGTCAATATTTACATGTACTTAAATTGAAGAATGTGTATTTACATTTAGTGATATTCACTGAAATATGTGTTAGAAGTTGAACTCCAAATATAATAAAATGTAATAACAATGACTCATTATAATAAATATTTGACTTCTATCACATACCACACTAATTATTCTTTTTAAATTTGTTCTTAGTGTTTGCTTTGGTCACATGCGGATCAGTAAAATAAAATTCAACGCCTAATTCGGTCTAATTTGGACACTCGATATTTACGATTGAATGCGAGAATCTTTCTTTCATATATTTAGGAATACGGAGTATTATTTACGAAATTTATGGTCAGATATATCATTGTTAAGCTTGCACAACAGGTGACAACGCCATTATTTTAATAAGGAATTGAAAAGAAAAAAATTTACTCTCGAACTTCATAAGTATTTTTGTGTTCCGCTTGTGTTCAGTTTCCGCTATTTGCGACTTGACGGCATTAAGACTGTTTCACCCATAATGATGCGATCAAACATACACAATAATGTAGTTTACCGGTGGTCTAGAGTAATTTATAAAAAAAACAATATGCAATGCCTTGTGTGCACTTATTAGCTAATAACATTATAATAATAATACAACTTGTTTTCCTACATATTATATGTGTATTTGTATTGTGTTTTATCTTGGATGACGATATTCTCATACCTACTCCTTGTTCGATTGCTCGTACGTAACTATATGTTCACATTGCGATACGTATGAAATATCATTACATCACAGGTTAGCCTTTGTAGTATGACTATTGTGTTCATTTAAGCAAACACTATATTTTGTGTACTAAAACACGTCTTTACCAAAACATATGCTTATGTGAACAGAGTTTAATTGAATGAAAGTAATTTGAAAATATATCTTGACAAATTATATGCAAAAATATCAGTTTATGTTCCCATGAAATGAAAATAAAAACGGGCAATTATCTTGTCAAATGTTGTAAAATTTGCTGACTAGATGTGTGCACTTAAGCTGAACAAAACGGTACGATTTCGCCCCCGATATTCGCTAATTGAATTTCGTGTCAAAGAATAAGAATGAGTCTTTTTGAGTCTTTTTGAGATGGACTCCTCCAATTGCTCTTGACAGGTCCCCGTGTTCATTGGTCAGTGAAAAACTTGACATCGCAAGTCAGTAAGGTTATCCCGCCACTGTGTAAATTGAACACAAACTTAAGGACGGCTTACCCAACTGTCAGCTAGCATCGACTGATGGTGAAATGTATGGGTTAAAACCATTATATTATATGTTCAAACCTTTTTAGATATTTAACTTTATACATGCATAACTATCAATCATAATAACCGTCATACGAGTAGAAAAAGACAAAATTGGTGCTTGAGTAACACGATGAGATTGATACATTTTGTTGCGAAACTAGCGTTTAATTGCCATGCTTTCTCTAGAACATTTATGTTCATGTAATTTCAAATCTTACTTTCTTATACTTAGCTTCTATAGATTAGATATTTCTATATTCTATTTATGAGTTCATTTTTATTTAATTTATAACAATTCGTTCACATGACAGTCTGAATTTGTTTGCATTATACATCCGTTCTTTTTGTGTATCATTTGTAATTTCGTATGCTTGCAAGTTGAATATAATACCGTGGCAAAACCTATATACACTATCATGTGAAATAGCTTTCAATAAGACTCCGATCACGAAATTAATTGCCCAATCAAGACTCTAATACAAACTTTACACCGAAGATCACACGAACAACGACTTCTTTCCCCATACAACTTATTAAATAAACAATGTTTTAGAACTTCCTGTACGGGATGATTTAATTACTGCATTGGCGGATTCCGTGGTTTGAAATAGAAGAACGCTGAGGAACAGTTTTGAAATAGAAAAATACTTTATTTGTCACCCAATAATAACTAAACTTACCTTTTCCTTTTTTTACGCCAACATTCTAATTTAAAGAATGTATAAACTAACACAGGGACTAAAATGTTTCTAAATTACATTCTAAGAACGTTTATTATTACTTTCACCCCAATTTTCATACGCAATAAATCAAATCTTAAAAATATAATAACACGTGTATTCAATTACGAGTGAAGGTCAGCAAATTTTGGCCAACGTTGAACAAAGGAATGTAGTTTGATACTTCAGTACAAAATTATGCAAAATTAGTTTGGTTTGCTATATTTTGTAGGACGCTTTTGTACAGAAAAGGCATCAGGCATTGTTAAAAAATCTGCTTTGATTTGTATTTTTCAGAAACGTCATTAATTTAACCCAACCCAGTGAGCGCCCCACGTGATCAAAATATGACGTGTAAAACAGAACATGGATGCCAAAGGCAACGATCTAGCGATAGATATCATATTTAAACATGTATTGCAATGTGTTGCTCAGAAATTTAAATTTCTCCATATACAATCTTATGATCGACATTCAATAATTACGACGTTTTTTTTAATTTACCTGTTAATACAACTTCGTATGCCAAACATACATCTTCGTTTTAATTTCAGTTCAAAGGTTGATAATTGCAATCAATAAATAAGATGTAAAATAGGGTCTACGATTCTTAAATAGATGCACTGAATATGATTTCTATGGAAACAAGATTCTTACAAAAACAAATGATACATTGTCAGAGATGTATTAAACATTTTCAGTGACTTTAATTTGTATGTCGAGGGAAGCGACACACATCCAGAGTTTTGAGGCTAAATTGTTTTTCAAGAAATAATTGAATTTCACATGTTTAAAAAGCATACATTTTATCCATAATTGAAATGTTCTTGTCAAATTGTAAGGTTAATGGATAATGCCAGATTTGTGTTGAGCGTTTTGGTCAGCAGTATGGCCTGAATAGAAATATTTCCGATAAAAAAATCACAGAAACTAGTTGAACGAATCACTCTTAATCTAGAAACGTGATTATTATTAACATTATCAGAAGCGCGTCTCTTACAATGCTTCCACGTGGTAGATATAACCTTCAATTTTAAAACATTATAACTCACGAAAAATAAGCTTTAATGAATAAGAGTTAGTTAACCTATGGTTTAGGTGACATCTTTCTTTTCCCAAGCTACCCATCGCACTTGCATATAAGTCATTCTGTAATTCATTTAAATGAGTCGTTATTCATTTGATTGTTTATCTCCCACCCATAGACAAACTCTAAGTAACTTTCTCATTAACATAAGCTATGCGATAAACATACACGAGCGGAAAATATATCATGTAGTTATATGAATTGTAGACATCATTTCGATCATGATTATTAACCTGGGCCTTAACAGGGCATGTCGAAGAACATTGATAAACAAAAACTGATTTATATGTATGTTTGTATAGTTTCATAACTCTAGCATTAATACTTTTCTAGTTAAGCGTAACGAAATCATCCGACGAACGAACGAATTGGAAAAGCAATGCTGTTAACATTTGACGCTTGTCATCTGTGCGCACGTATTACAATTGCGTGGCATTTAATGACTTATAAATTATTTTCATCTACGCTTTTTGATCAGATACACCATCACTAAACTGATAGTGGACATAATATACGCCCAGATCCGATTGACCCTTAATTATTTATTGAAAACCATTGGTCGCAAAACCTTAGTCACCAAATAGCAATGTGCATTGAAAAGGAAACAACGACGTGAGTGCATTGTCGGGCGCTGATCTGTGACCTATGTGACCCTGACACCAATTTAATTTTATAATTGCCACTTGAACAATAGAAATGAGAAATAAGAGAGTTTAATGTTGCTGTCAGGTAATACAACATTCTCTTTTAAACAACCATGTACTGATGATTCAATAAAGAATCCAGTAACTGGTAACAAACTAAACATCAACCGAACCGATGGGTATTATAATAGTGCTAGCATTTTTAAATCTGAAGTTTCATGGACAAGAGCTATTTATATAAGACTTAAGTCTATCGGTGTTAATAGAATCAATATGTAAATTGAAATCAGTTTGTGATAACTTTTTGTTTTATTATTTGAATATTTTTTATTGTACCCATGATCCGTACTTTCCATTGTAAATTAGTTGAGGCAAAGTCTATATTTTTGTACTGTTATTTCGAATAAAATGCATGTATGACGATTATCAATGGTTATTGTGTGATACTTTTTTAAAAATATTGTTGTAATGAGTTAAGAGAAGTTGCTTTCATGCGACTTCACATGTATTTCGTATTTAATGGAAGTAAAAGTTATTGTTATTTCTCAGTCTAATAATCGGTTTACTTTTCAGTATCGTAGTCTTAATTCACTTACACAATACAGTGTAAACGACGACTTTACTCGAGACACAAACTCTGTATTTCTTTACGGTAAAGTTCAGAAGCCTATAAAGGCCAAGTCGGTGACCGCAGTTTTAAAAAGTGCGGTTTGTTGACCCTGTTTTCCTGTACCATATTACATCATGTAATTTGCGACTGTCTTACTTAAGCGAGTAATTGATGCTTACAAGAGTTTATCTCCAGATGATGTCGCTGGTGTTTCATTATTCATTATTCTGTTTCAAAGTCTTACAGTATGAACACATATTTAATTCATATGTTAAGTGGCCTGTGTGGTAATATAGACATCCTTATGTTAAAGGTAGTTATTAAAATGCATGTGAAGTAAGCCAACGAAGAATGCATACATTTGAGCTGTTCATGCAATATTAATTTTATGAAGGATGAAACTCGTTATGAAAACACCACCAGAATGCTACGTTGTATAATTAACATGTGAAAACTAACTAATGAACGGGTTCTCTCCAAATTGCTTTCACTCAATCATGCTATTTATTGTCGTTTTTGGAATGTATAAAAGGGCATTTGGGGATATTATGTTACATTTGCCAGAGATTCATTCTGTCCTGAATTTTCATATTTTCCGTTAGTACTAGAATTTAAAATAACTAGTATCGCTGTGTGCACATTGTTTACAATCTTGATTTTGTAAATTAGGAACATTTGCTGGTTATAAATTAGATAAGTACAGAAAATATTTTTTTTTTATCCAAATGCTGCTATATCTAATTTTGGACTTTTGTTTAGTGTTTTTTTTTTAACTTTTTATAAATATAACTAGAGTTTTTTGTGACTTATATGCGTCAGAACTAAAAAGTAAGAATAGGAATAATACATGTTAGAACGTGTTGTATTTACGTACAAGTTTAATCAGATAAAACTATGAAACGCTCTACGTAATATATGGAGTTCAAGTCCAAAACTATCATGTACGAGAAGGGATAAAAATTATAAATTGTACATCTGTAAAATCAATTTTATCTCTTATTTCACCCCATTTATTTCAAAATTAATTGCATGCTCTATGTTTATATTGCACACGTCAGGCTTTCTTATAGGCAGGCATTTCTGACCTTTTTTCTAGCAATACTTATGGAGTGCTTCAAGCAAGACTATTTAAAACCCATTCAATTATTTTCATTTACTTTTTCTCATCATTTACCCCAGTTTTAAAATATACATAATGCGCTTTTGTATAAATACATCTTTGACAGGTTGGAATGATACAATTTCATAATAACCAAAAACACCAAACACACACAAAGAATGGTAGTATATGAGTAATTATATTTTTTATCGCAAATGAAGTCAAAGTACATTTCTACATGCGTTCTTTTGTGCGCTCACACAACTAAACAAAACATACAGACACTCAAACATATATTTTAACACCTTAAATTCGCAGGCGAAATTGCGTTTTCCGCTTAATGATTTTTCCCAAGCAGTCGATACCTTTACATTGTATTAATGCAATACATCAAAATAATAATCAGCTCTGTTGATACAAGTAAGAAAGAACACATTGGTTATTTAATAAGTCATGCTCTTCGACCTATTTTAATGGCTCTCATTATAGGAAATTTACGTTGTGACCTTAAATAAACATTCTCGATATATGAATCACTTTATATATCAAAACCTTATTTTCAATAAGTCGTGTGTACATTAATTGAATTAGCCACATGTGTCAACATTGCGAAATGAGAAGGTATTTTTTACTGCTCTAAAAAAGTACAAATGGTTCAGGTGCCGTTTTCTCAATTTTCAATGACTAAAATTTCAATTATTAACAAAAATTTACTCTATAAAATAAATTAAAAGATATGTTAATAACCTCTTAATAATAAGAATAAGAGTGTTTAAAAATATCTGCGCCCTGCTAATATTTAACCTTGTCGAACACCCATACAACCACCATAATGGTTGATAAGGTCCAGGTATGACTGAGTCTGCCGTCTTCTATTTCTTTTATCTCCATCAAGCATACATGTACATCATTCACGTCTTCTTGCATTCTGTGTAGTAATAAGATGGCTTTGTGAATCCACGAATCATAAGGATCACTAAACACAAGCACCATCTCGAGTTAATAATGCTTCATATCATTATCTTACCGGGTGAACAGCGCTAAGACGTAAGTGTTATATAAAGTCTTCAACGAATGTTTGTTTCATCATCCGCTACGTGGCTTTCAGGTGGTCAGTAGTAATAAAAGCAAAACAAATTTCAGTAACTAGTATTATTTTACAATTGAAGACACTCTTCGTTTTCCTTAAATAGTATCACACTTTCTTTTTTAGTACAATACACTATTGGTAAAATAAAATAATCCGTACAAACACTTACTTGTGTTTATTAATTATTATTTATTTTTATAATGCTAGACATGTTTCGGCCATAGCTTTCATCAGAAGTATCAATTAAAAAAATATAGGAAGTGACGTCAACGTCATACATTAACGTTACGTCGTTTAGCGAAAAAAACACATACTTTTAAACACATAACAGTTTATCACATGCCAAACCCTGTTTCCCATGTAATATTACCATTACGAATATTTTTATCTTACACATGTGTAATATACTTTTTAAGCGTTTATCATTGGCTTAGTTTTCCTTCGATTGACCAATCGCATTTTGTTATTTTGCCGAATAGACGTTGCAACGTCAAATGACGTCACGAAATGTAAACAACATTCCGGATTTATCATTATGTTTGCGTAAATATTTATTTAATTTGCTCATTTAAAAGCATGTGATAGAAAAAGATCTGACACTCGTTGTCATATCATACCATATTTATAAAACTCGTCCAGGAAATTCGTTAGTAAGCTCGCCAAAGGCTCGCTTACTAACAAAATTCCTGAACTCGTTTAATAAAACATGGCATGATATGACAACTCGTGCCAGATCCTATATATACAACGATTAATCAGTTTTGCTACACAAGCCTGTTATATGTTATAAAGTAGTTTATTTTTTAGACCGTTAGGAATCATTGGTTTTAAATTATGTATCCAAAATGTTTCTTTGTATAAACGGTCAAGATTGTTTTCAAAAACATCAATATGTACAAAAGAGAAATTAGATAAAGTGCAATCGTTGTGAGTAGATCAAAAATGTGTAACAACATGTGAAATAGGATTTATTAAACAGTTTTTGATATAAAATATATGGCTATGCATTCTGCGAGATACATTTTGATAAGTTTGCCCGACATATTGTTTACAGCCCTTTTTACATGTAATCTGATATATAACATTACGTGAAGTACAATCAACGTTTTAGCGTAAATCATAGGATAAACCAGTAACACTACTATTGGATTTTGAACATATGTTAATATTATTGCACTGTGTGCATCTTCATTCACCAGATATATGTATTTGAGAATTGTTATAAGACACTAAGCTTTTCACAAGACTGTTACTTACATTCTTAGATCGTTTATAGGCCAAAACAGTGTATTGCCTAATTTCACATTTTCATTTTGCCAATTAAACAACGGATCAATACAATCTAACAAGCACATGTTTTGTAAGTGTATTGCTACATTGATTCACATATGTGTGAAATATGGATGATGTGTAGCATTTGCATAGATAAATCACTGCCAAATGTTTATAATGTTATCAGTAACCAATCAGGACTCTGTAAATGTTCACCGCGTGAAGCAAATGTAATGACGTCATTAAATTTCCATTAACGTTTGCGTGAATCAAGACGAAATGCGATGCAAGCGATTGAAGTAATAAAACAGAGTGTTAGATATATTTACAACGCATATTAATCTTAGACGTTCGTTTTCCATGTCGTATTATTATGCCCCTCTTCGAAGAAGCAGGGGTATATTGTTTTGCTGGCTGTCTGTCGGTAGACTGTCGGTATACTGTCGGTAGACCAGTTCGTTTCCGATCAATAACTCGTCAACGAATTGACCGATTGGCTTGATACTTCACATGTGCTTTGGCCTTGGACAGTAGATGACCCGTATTAAAATTGGATTTACTAGGTCAAAAGTCAAGGCCACTATCACACTTAGTGTGATAATCGTTTCCGATCAATAAGTCGTCAACGAATTGACCGACTGGCCTGATGCTGCTCATGTGCATTGGCCTTGGACAGTAGATTACCCCTATTGAAATTGTGGTCACTAGGTCAAAGATCAAGGTCACTGGCACAATAAGCGGTAAAAGCGTTTCTGATCAATAACTCGTCAACGAATCAACCGATTGATGTGATATGTCCCATGCTCATTGGCCTTGGACAGTAGACGACCCCTATCCAAATTGGATCAATAGGTCGTAGTCAAGGTCACTGTCACAATAATCGTGCACATTGTATCCGATCAATAACTCATCCACGAATTGACCGATTGACTTGATACTTCACATGCGCATTGGCCTGGGACAGTAGATGACCACTATTGAAATTGGGGTCACTAGTCCAAAGCCCTTTTTGGACCGGCATATGTCTCCGACCGCCGAACACTTGTTAATATTAAGTTTTATAGAATATTTCGTAAACAACATTAAAGCACTGAAACACACGCGTTTTAATTTTATTATTCATTTACTTATAATTTTTTTTTGGTGGAATATTTGTCGAGAAATCGCAGGTGTCATGTCAATAGATAAATTACTTTTACAAGCTGATTTTCTTACGTATTTGAAACGGCGTTGTTTCATTTTTAACAGTTTATACACAACATACTAACGTATGCATGCGTTTTCATCGTAAACGAGCGTGGTGTTATACCCTTCATAATTGGAGCATGCATAAACTGAATCTTTCGTTTTTACGCTTTCACAAAGTGTTCATTCATTTCTTTTTGTAATATAAATCGATCAGTTTCCAGTTTATGGACACTTCAGTGAAACAAAGTATCTTGTACTGCAGTAGTTTAAAGCTAAATAAATGGGAAATCCATAGTTACTTCAGACTAATTATTTCCATCTAGACGGCTCTTGTGGTTAAAACGAGGTAATCTTCCTTAAATGTGCTCTTATTCGTAGTAGTATACTCTACACACGAGATTGAAACTTTGTCTAATTGTTCTAAATGAATATAATTGATGTTCCTTTCGTAACAGATCCATGGTCATTTGGACAAAGCAATACCATCTGATTGAAATACTAGTGACATAAAAAAACATTCCCTTACTTTATTTTAAAGCCTAGAATAATTAACATTACACATAGGTGGCTGATAGCAAATGAGACATCTTAAAGGAAAGTGTGTACATGCCTTTGATTTGGAAACAAAATAATAAAATAATCGTTTAGTATTTAGCAATAACAATAGTCAAGCTTTTAACCATTTTTTCTAAAAAAAAAATTTAAATTTAATTTTTGAAATTGCTCAAACGTTTGGAATTTCAATCATTTATGGAAGTTAATTAATGACGGATATCATACCGTGGTCACTTTGCAAGAAACTATGTGGTTACCTTGGCCTGCAAGGAAAATAACGACATCAACACATTAATTTTGACGCCGATTGATTTTTTTGTGATATTGCCTCCATGATTCTGAATATTTGGAGAATGTGTGTTTGCAATATGTAATGCGGTATGATGAGATATTTAGTATCCAGATTGCAGTCATTCTATACATAGATGGTGACGTCACTACGTTATTGTCAGTAAGACCGGTGTGTACATAATGGATTGCCGTCGGTTCTACCATCTTCTGATTCGACAATTATATCATATACGATTTATGTGAACCTGTGGTCGAGTAGGCATGGGTCCAAATGAATTTGTATCATTTGCAGTCGGAAGCAATACGCTTTTTCGTCCAAAATATGATAATCTTAAATCCGATAAGTACAATAATTCTATTTCTAGATTTTAATTCCGATTGTGAGGATATGTCAGCGAGATTAATGCTGGTTGGCGAACCTTTTTTTATCAAATACCATTATTTTTAATGCAAAACCTCTTTATGAAAAGTATCGTCGCCAATCATGGAACACTTTCTTTTCGTCCAGTTTAATAAAAAATTTTTTTTAAATTTAACTCGATTGCGACTATACTTGTTTTTCACATGCGCTTAAACGGTATGCATTTTGCGCTGCTGTATTTTGAGAAATGAAAAATAGTTTGAAATTAATGAATAATTTTTCCCAATACCAAAACGTCTTCTCCTATAAGGATACCTGTAACCTTGGTTACGGACGCTTGTTACAATAAGCATGGGCGACATAAAAGATGGATATTTTTTTCATGAATAATGAATGGACATCAATTAACAATCAATACTCATAAAAACATAAAGCGTAGCAATTATATTATGTTCAATGACTGTTGTAAATATATAATGTATAAATAATACGTTATTATGGCAGAATGATGCATGACGGTTACATACCGAAAATCATAAGAGTATTTTCTTCTGAATAAGGAATCCTAAGAAAATTTGTCAATCTAATATACTTTACTTGTAGAAGTTTAAATCTAATGATTTACAGTGCATCATGTGTTAGAAGTTGAACTTTAAATATCATAAAATGTAATAACAATGACTCATATTATAATAACTATTTCACTTCTATAACATGCCACACTAATAATACTTTTTAAGTTTAAAAAACATTTATAATTGCACCGCTATTGGTTTCTGATCATGCAAATGATTTGAAGGCTTTTCCCTGCATTAGAGAAACAACATACTACTACTACTACTACTAATAATAATAATAATACTAATTATTATTATTATTATACAAGTTTTCTTCTTACGTATTGCTTTTTTTATCTTCGAAGACGATATTATTCACTTACTTTGAAGGAGCAACTTCACATCTGAGTATAAACGAACCGATTAACGATTTTTTCAAGAGCATTTTACTAATGCATTGAGTTGCTGAAATGTTCAGTTGATCAATCAAAACGCAGGCTCTCCCTCTTGGATTGCTTGTAAATAATTATATTTTTACAAAATGATAGTTAAGAAATATTATTGCTAAACGGGTTAGCCTTTGTAGTATGGCAATTGTGTTCTTTTCAGCAATCAACTTTATTCTTACTTATGTCAAGTTTTTAACAAAATACGTGTTAATGTGCGAAGACTTTATTCGACATTAACGTAATTCGAACATAAATCTTGCCAAACGTTATCAAATATGCGTTGCTGTTCCCATGAAATGAAAAAAACGAGCAAATCTTTTGACGTTATCAAATGCTGTCAACAGCTTGCTGACCAGATGTGTGCAATTAAACTAAACCAAACGGTATGCTTTCGCCCCTGATATTCGCTAATTGAATTTCGTGTCAATGAGTCTTTATGAGATGAACTCCTCAAATTCTCAAGACAGGTCCCATTGTACAGCGCCCACTGGCACACTTGACATCTTTGAAAGTCAACAAGGGTACCCCGCAACTCTGCTAATTGAATACAAACTAACGAAAAGCTAAACCATCTGCCAGATACCATTGGTTATGATAACCTCTTGTATGTGTATACAGGCATAAATATCAATTGCAATGTAAACCACAATGCATGACATACGAATAGACCAAACAATATCGATGCTTTACAGAACGATTGCATTACAAACATTTTGTTGTGAATCTTTCGTTTACGTAAAATGTCCAATTCAGCTTGCTCTTGATTGTTTTACATCATTTATGTACATACAGACGGGCGATTTCTATTCTAACTTATTCATGCTTGGGTTCTATTTATTTATTATTTTATTTATGTATTTATTTTGTTCTTAAACGTAACTTGACCAGAGGACTTTGTTTTAACAATACCTCAGTTGTTTTTGTGGATCATTTTAATGTTCTTGTCTGTGCAAAACGAATGATATGCTGGCAAAAACACCATAATATACACTATCGTGTGGGTGATCTTTCAACATACACGGGCTTTGATAACAAAATTAATTATCAAATCAAGACTTGATACAAACTGTTTATTGAATATCACACGAATAACGACTGCTTAAACCATAAAGTTAATTAAATTTACAAACCGTTAGAATTTCCTGCACGTGATGCATTAAATACTTGTCTAACGGAGTGTGTGTTTTGATTGAAAATCCTAGAAGAAGCTTTTACATTCGCATAAACCCGAAACTCGCATACAATCAACATTCTTATTAAACGCCGCCATAGACATTGAAAAAATAAAATTCCTAAGAACGAGAAAATAATAAATTCCGACATGTAAACATACATCTCTAACATTCGGAATTCTATTCTGTAATCGCAATAATAAGTGGAAAAAAGTACACACGATTTAATGCCCATTATTAATGAGCGACATTTGTTTTATTCAATCTTCATCCGTCGTTCACCGTTTGTCTATGCATAAGATAATTAGGGAAGAAAAAGTAACTAAAGGACGCAACAGAAACACGAGGTAGTGACAAATAATAATCCAAAAATAATTGACATACTGTAGGAAAGAGAATTTATCGGTCAACCAATCATGACTTAACTTACTCATTTATTTATTGATAGCTATAACATTCTAATTTAAGAAATACTTAAGCAATATTGGACTAGAAATTGTTTTCTAAATAACATTTACAAGACATTGACATAGAGCTCAATACTTATCCAATATAAACAAATTGTTAACAATTCTGTAACCATAACATTATATTTTTGTAATCAAATGAAATACTAATGCAACACAAAAGCTACATCTAGTCAAAATTGAATGTAGTTCGTTAGTTTTAAATAAAACTATCCTGCATTACTTATGTTTGTCATATGTTAAGGACCAGTTTTGTACAAATCAATATGATTGAATTGTTGAGTTATGGCGAGTTAGCATTTTCAAGAATTGCCCTTGATATCAAAGCGCTTCTCTAAGTGGAGGGAATCACATGATACAAATATGACGAGTACAACGGAAAATGGCTGCTCTAGGCAACGTTATCTCGATAGTAATCATATGCAAACCTGTATTGCAATGTATTGTTCTACAATTAAATGTTATTCAAAGCATATCTTATTAACGACATTTCTTAGGATTATTGTTTAACTCGTTTTTACAGTTGCAGGAAAAAGCTTAATTCGAGTGTTATGCCTTTTATTTATATTGTTGAAAAGTTATTAACTAAGGGCTGCATATTTATTTCAATGAATAGGCAATAACCGTACAGTGTGAATAAAAACACATTTGTAAAATAAAAATATTGTCACTGACTTTTCATAGAACATGTATCGGTTCCACATTTGATTTTATTTTAACTTGACCTGAACTGTTATTGAATATATTTTGACACGTTGTTTTTCGTCATTTAACGTATATGGCATTTCTTACAAATATATTTGCATGATATAATTTATTATTTATGCATTGCAATGTCTCCTCTCAGGTTGCACAATAATGTATGATGCCATTTCAGCGAAATAAAAGTTGAGAATTGCAAAATGTAAAGACTCTGGTGTTATTCCTGACATCCTTAACGTATATGTATTAATTGTTTACTTTGCATTCTCTTTTTTATTATCAAGTTTAATTACAAGGCGGAGTGAGAATTCAAACGAAATAGATTTGGTTTCAATTTAATTTTTTTTAGATGGAATTGCACCTTTTTTTTAATAAGTTTTTAGAATACTAAATCTGCTTCATTTCGAACAATCGCTTTGTGATACGTATATTTTCCACTGTAAATTGGTTTATAATTTATACCATTATTTTGCCGTTTGGTACTTAGTTTTAATCGTACAACATTTAACATTACTCAATTTAATTTATACGAATTGTATGCTAAATCAGATTGAAGTGTTTACATCAAAGTACTGTTCGAAAGACAATATAATGCATTAATAACATTCTTCAGTGGACTGTACCATAACAGTATACACGTATCAGAAAAAAGGTATCGATGTGTTTTCGGCATGCACGGTAAATGATTTGACATATACAAGGTATTGATAATTTCACATTCCTTAATTATCAAAGATGTCACTGCTAAGGAAACATTCATGAAAATAAAAAAAATAAAAATAAACAATACATGTATATTATGAATGCTGCATGTATGTAAAGAAGAAAAAGATAACTAAAGAGAAACGTCGTAAATGTATCGATTTAATGTAAACGTCTACACATTTTCATTAAATCACAATGAAACAAAAGCATATTATACATGACAAACTTCTAAAGTTTTTGTGGTTAGAAGTATTGCCAAACTGGAAGATGTTTGCCTAAACAATTAACACGAACTATTTGAGCGAAGCACGCCTCGGTTGTCTGCCCATTATCAGAAGCGCGTCATATACACGTGGTTAAAGTAGCACTTCTTTTCTGACACGTTACAGATCACGAACAGGTAAGCTATAATGAATAAGCGTTTTTTAACGTGTGATATCTTTGTTTTCCAAAGTAACCACCCGCACTTGCTTATCAGTTATCTTGTAATGCATTTAGGTGAGTCGCTATTCATTTTATTGTTTATCTCCCACCCCTACACATACTCGTTGTAACTTTCTCATTTACTTACGCTCTACGATAGACACACACGCGCGTACAATATATCAGTTATTTGTTTAGATTGTATACGTCAATTCCAACATAATAATAAACCATAGCCTTTACAGTATATGTCGAGAAAAATAGCTAAACTGAAAATACCATGGTACACAATTATGGGAGTGTTGTGCACAAGATCGCTGCCTCGAAGGTCAACTTCACGAATTCATTGAATTGTTTGTTCAGACAATTGCGTCAGAATTCATCATTTTTGCCAATATATTTTCTAGCAAAGTTCAAATATCAGAGATATAGTTCAGGGCGTATGCTCAAATTTGGACAATATAAGGTAATATTAATGAAACTTGTCGAACAGTGTTAATATGACTTCACAAAGCATTCGGTAAAAACATTTTTGCCTGCAAGACATGTGTCTAATGATCAATTGACTGCTCAAAATATGAGCTATGATCAGCTTTTTAATAATAACAAAATGTACTAGTAAGCATTGGTCAAACATTAAAAAGCAAAAGTGTCAACATTTTATACTATTCAACTGAACGCACGCATTAACATTGCGTGGCATTTTATGACTTTTATAAATTGTATTTAGATCCGCTTTTTATCAGATACATCATGACTAAGCTGATAGCGGACATTTTATAAGGCCAGATCCCATTGACCCTTAATTATTCGATTGAAAACCATTGGTCTCTTAACCATAGAGTCACCAAATAACAATGTGCACTGAAAAGGAAACAACGTCGTGAGTGCATTGTCGGGCGCTCGTGTGTGAACTATGTGACCCGTAAACCAATTTAATTCGATAATTGACACTTAAACCATAGAAATTTGAAATAAGATAGTTTGAAGTGGCCGTCCGGTAATATAAAACTCTCTATTAAATACTCATGTACTGGAGGTTCAATAAAGCATCATGTTACTGGTCACACACTGAACATCAACCGAGCAGATAGCAAATATAATAGTATTAGCATATGAAAATCTGAAGCTACATGACCACGAACTATGTATATAAGACTTATGTCTATCGGTGTTAATAGTCAATATATCAATGAAAATATGAGATTCTTTTTGTTTTATGATTTGAAGTTATTTACCTTTAGTTATGGTCCGCATTTTTTTGGTCGGTATTTTCCGACGCGATAATCTTGTAACTGTTATATACTAAATTTAAACATCTATGCAAGGCAGTCATCAATGGAATTTTGGAGTAATTAAGACTGTGTTTGTAATGACATCAGAGCATTGACTTCCATGCCATTTTACACGTGTTTCGTCATTAATCGAAAATGTTCTCGTCAACCAAGCATGTATTAATATCAGCTTTATGTGCAATATTAATTTCATGAAGTATAAAACCCGTTATGAGATCACAACCAGTATGCTACGGTTTATAATTAAGATGTTGCTAACGCACTAATGAGCGGGTTCCCTGTAAATTAAAAACACTCCATCATGCTTTTAATTGTCGGTTTCAAACATATGAAAAGACATTTGGGGATATTCTGTTACACTTGCCATAGAACGATGTCAATTATCATCTCTATATTGCAATTAATGTTTTCTTGTTCCGGTGTGTCCTGTATATTCTTATTTCTCGTTTGTATGGGAACTTAAAGAGTAAAAATAAAGAGTATCGTTGTGTGAAAAAAAAATAAAGGAAAAATAGGAAGACTATATGGAATAGCGTATGGTATTTACGTGAAGGTGAAATCATAAAAAAAAAATGTAAAGCCCAAAGTTATAAAAGTACTACAAGTCCAAAACTGCAATGTTCGAGAAGGGTTATATCTGTTTTATTTTACATCGGTAAAATGTTTGTTTTTTATCATTTATTTGATCTCAATACTTCCCATAGTAAAAGTGTTATGATTTCCGATAGGCATTTCTTGCCTTTTTCTGGCAAGGCTTATTAAGTTAATTCAAGTCTGACTATTTAATACCCATTCAATTGTTTGCACTGGTTCTAATCAGTGATCCCAGTTTAAACATTAAAACAACAACTTTTCAATGACATTGTTTAATCAAAAGTCAAACAAACAACTCGAACAATGCAGGGTTGAAATGAGGTTATTATAGTGTTATTGCAAAGGGTCATTTTGTTCACCAATGTATGTATGGTGCGTTAACACTTGCTTTTTTGTAGTGTGTACGCGATTAAAATGAGGGAATACTAAAACGAAACAAAAATACAAACACTAAAAATAAACGGTAACGTCTTTTATCCCATCATCAGACGTGCATTGTCGAAATAAACCACTGTGGAATAAATTTACCTTTATTTCAGCAGTGCTGAAATATAGCTGTCACGCGCGGCGAAGAATGTTCATATTACTCGGAATCAACTATAAAGTAATCATTTTTAGTAAAATCGAATCAGATTTAACAAAACAAACAATTTGATACCAAGATGTAATATAGTTTTTACACATAATGCAACTCAAAAAGCAAATAAACATTATTTACAAATATTAAGTGCGCGTACTCGTGACGTCATTATTAATACGTCATACGACACAATGCATGTTGTTTCACGCTAAAGATGCAGTTGTTTAGTGTCTTTTTCTTTTCTTTATTTCATAAAAATCGGGGACGTAGAGGTATGATAAACGAAAAACAGGTTGGTTACTGATATTTGTGTAATGTATTAGGCTCGACACGATTAAAATAATGAAACAATGTTTGCTTAAAATATCTTTGGGATTTTCCATCTAGTTCGATTTTCCTATGATATGTTTAAAGAAATAATTTACGACTAAGAAAATTGATGGGATAAATCGAATACTAGGTCGGTGCCGAATAAAGCAAAGTTTATCTTGCTCGGCACGAAAATCTGAACCACTCGCCAAGGCTCGTGGTTCAGATTTTCTAAGCCTCGCAAAATAAACTTTGCTTTATTCGGCACCGACCTAGTATTCTCTATAAATCCCAAAGCGAAATTGCATTTTCCACTTAAATGATTTTGCCCATGAAGTCGATAAGTAAATAGTATGTAAATGCAAATACACACGCAAATGTATTGATGGAGATAGGAAAGTACCCATTGGTAATTAAATAAGTCATGCTTTACGACCTGTTATAATGGCTTTAATTATAAGAAATTTCATGGTGACCTTGAATAAACATTCTCGAGATATGAATCATTATTCGAATGAAAGAGTTATTTTCATTGGCCTGTGTTTACATTAATTGAAATAGCCCAGATGGCATTATCGTGTATTGAGCAATTTTTGTAATAGTATCCTTTAAATGAAAACTAATAGTTCAGGTGCCGTTTTCTTAATATTCAATAATAATCAATTCAATTAATAACTAAACAATTTACTTTTCAAATATATGTTCATAAACTATTTATATACATCTTTCAATCACAACTTGTTTTTAAGAATTTATGTGGCCTTCTAATAGTTTACCTACTTGTATGGCATACAGCCATAAGAAATGTTTATTAGGTCGGTATATTACCGAGTCTGCCGTCTGCTATTTCTTTTATCTCCACAAAGAATAAATCCGTCACGTCTTCTTGAATACCGTGTAGCATAAGATGTCTTTGTGAATCCAGGAATCATAAAGCATCACTTAAAACAATTACCTTGATGTACAATCTCGACTTAAAAATGCTTCACCACATGATATAACCAGGCAAATAGCTCTAAGAATAAAGTGTGATATGAACAATAAAGAACGGTTTGAAGGATTTTTTTTTTAATTAATGAACATTTCAAAATCAATACGAACGTATAGCATTAGTTTGACGCGAAACTGATTTATAATTAAAACTGTGTTTTGAAGATCATTTATTAAACGGTCGAGGCGATGTATGATGTATTATAACATTTATTTGATTCAAAACACAAATATGTCCATAATGGAATTTATCTTTGCAATGTCATTTATGTTTATTATTGCCTGCGTAAAAAAATAACGGCAAGCAAAAAGGATCGTTTAATATATTTAAGGTAGTGTAACGTTAATCGCTTGTAGATTAATAGAGTATGTCGTATTTTTAAATGATCAAAATTAAGTTCATGCATAACATAGTTTTGTTTGCAATTGTTGTCATTTTGATGATAACGGTTATACAACTTACTTATTTGTACTTATACTTCTTTATTGTACTTCATATCTGCTGAAACGGTCGTAATTTGCAATGGAAAAAATGGCCATTTAAATGTTTTTAAGATATAGTATTGTACTTTGACTAAATATATGTGACCTTTAAAAAAATGGTTAGACTCTGAAAACATTCTTATTATATCAATTTATATTAAAAGAACATAATTTATACTGCAAACATTATGCCAACCATATTCAATACAACATTTCAGACCAGGAACCTTATTAGCTTAGCTAACGTTCCAATCTTATAAATTTAACATGTAAATTATGTTTTAAAACACATTATGGAATAACTATGTTTAAACAAAATACAACATTAATATGTTTTACTCTTGAGTAGAGATCATTAATGTAAGTATTCAAAATAATCATTTGCGATATTGTCTAATTAATTTTTCTTAACGTTAGCTTTTTGATTTTCGAAATTGCTTTTTAGACATATATAAATATGTTTCAGCCAGTTACACGTCGGTGCAACTTGTGAAAGGTCCTATAGCGAAATTATTTGTTTTGACGAAATAGTGTGTATGCACACAATGCCAAAAAACAGCAAGCTTTTGAAATGCTAGATAAAGCGGCAAAGCATAAAACTCAGATTTAGAGGCGTCTGCTAGAAACAAAATAAACTATTTCGTGCGTGAGATTCTCACTTCTGATATATAGTAATACAGTTGTTAGCTCACGTTATTTTTCCAAGATATCATTCAACGCATTGCGTGTTTCATTGTGAGTACCTGTTTGGTGTATTCAATTGGATGAAACATCGTACTGAGACTTAGAACAGTAAAACATTCAGGAACTATAATGCATACTTAATTAAAGCTCTTCAAATTAATAAGTTACAAAACGTTTTTGTTTTGTGAAATATCGCACAAATATATTCAAACCTATTAAATGGACTCGAGTATAAAAGTTCGGCAATTTCGACACCAAACCTTCTTTTATCGACGACCGCTTTGCAAAGTCGCTTTATAGGAAAGGGTACGGTTACACATCCTATTGCTCTAATCACTCGGTAGTTATTGGTGTCGGAGCGTACTAAAGGTGGCGACCTTTGGTGAATAGCTTTATTTATTTGAACAGCGGCTAACATATGATAGTTGCTTAAATTGAATAATGTTATTGATACATTTTCAGTAAGTGTGTAACATTTTAAAATTTAATTTAACTACAGTGAATAGGCTTAAAGATTACAAAATGGGATTGGACTTAAATTTTAAAATAGTGACCTTTATATGCATGTGTTTATGGATAATTATGATAGTGAAACGAACGGATGGTACTGAGTATTCGGTACGGATAACAGACACAGGCAAAGTTAAGGGATTAGTTGAAATGGCACACGGGCAAAAGAAGGTCGAAAAATTCTTTGGTATCCCATTTGCTAGTCCCCCCGTCGGATTGTTGAGATTAGAGGTAAGCGATATTTCATAAATAAGGATGTTTTGCTCTTAAATCATGGTTAAAAATTCTTTTGTTTATATTCTTTGCCGCCTTATTTTGACTTAAAACGTAAAAATAAAATCTCATTTTTTACCAAAACTGTTATATACGAACATACGATTTATGAAGGCCTTTACCACAGTCGTGTATAATCTAAAGAGTCTTAGCGTGGAGGATTATATTGGTTAATTGATCTAAATAAATGTATCGTTATTTTGAAAAAACAATTGGGGGTACGGGGAAGTAGAACCCGTGGGGAACTTGACCCATTCAGCGAAATTGGGAGGCGGGTTACATTCTCGATCAAATCTAAAAATAACTACATTTGGTGTTTTCCCAGCGTCACGGCGTTCGAAGTGCAACCTGGCAGTTTCGTGTCTGGTTCCTGCCCCGAACCTCTAAATAAATTTGAAAGAGGACGGGAACAAAGCTGCCTTTACCTTTATCAATGATAATCAGCGAGGTATGCCGATTGAGAAAATTAAGCTAACTCAATCAGACTGGCTCGGTCTTTTACATAGGTCGCAATTGTGAAGAATGTGTTCATGGTATGATAACTAACACGCGCTGCTTCGCTGAAGCAGCATCGTCAAAAATTATTTAACGCCCAATATTGTTATAGTGCAACAGGTCCAAAGAATGCTATGTACGAGTAGGGATAAATATTTTTAGTCCCCTACCGGTTTCACCGGAGGGAACTTATGGTTTGCACTCCGTCTGTTTGTAAGTCTGTCAGTCTGTCAGTCTGTCAGTCAGTCAGTCAGTCAGTCAGTCAGTCAGTCAGTCAGTCAGTCAGGTCAGTCAGTCAGTCAGTCAGTCAGTCAGTCAGTCAGTCAGTCAGTCAGTCAGTCAGTCAGTCAGTCAGTCAGTCAGTCAGTCAGTCAGTCAGTCAGTCAGTCAGTCAGTCAGTCAGTCAGTCAGTCAGTCAGTCAGTCAGTCAGTCAGTCCGTCACACTTTTCTGGATCCTGCGATAACTTAAAAATTTCATAATATTTTTTCATGAAACATAGAATATGGATAGATGTCAATATGGACATTATGCACGTCATTTCATTTCGTTCCCACGTCAAAAATTCTGGTTGCTATGGCAACAAGTAGACTAGAAATACTACTGAAAACGGTGGTTTTCTGGATCAGTCAGTCAGTCAGTCAGTCAGTCAGTCAGTCAGTCAGTCAGTCAGTCAGTCAGTCAGTCAGTCAGTCAGTCCGTCCGTCACACTTTTCTGGATCCTGCGATAACTTTTAAAGTTCTTAATATTTTTTCATGAAACTTGAAACATGGATAGATGGCAATATGGACATTATGCACGTCATTTCATTTCGTTCCCACGTCAAAAATTCTGGTTGCTATGGCAACATGTAGACTAGAAATACTACTGAAAACGGTGGTTTTCTGGATCAGTCAGTCAGTCAGTCCGTCACACTTTTCTGGATCCTGCGATAACTTTTAAAGTTCTTAATATTTTTTCATGAAACTTGAAACATGGATAGATGGCAATATGGACATTATGCACGTCATTTCATTTTGTTCTTACGTCAAAAATTATGGGTGCTATGGCAACAAAAAAAATATTCTGTAAATGGTGGAATTTCTGACAATGGTGGAGCCGGTAGGGGACTTATATTGCTTGACAATAGTCTCGTTTATTTTACATTGATAAAAGGATTTTATCATTATTTGATTTCAATACTTTCTATAATAAAAGTGTTAAGATTTCCGTAAAGCATTTCCTGCCTTTTTTCTGGCAAGGCTAATGAAGTCCATTCAATGCTGACTATTTTGTTCACATTAATTTTTTTTGCATGCACTGTTTCTCATCAGTGATCACAGTTTAAATATAAAAACAACAACTTTTCAATTGCATGTTTATCAAAAGCCAGACATACCACTCAAACATTGCATGGTTGAAATGAGGTTATTATAATTTTATTGCAAATGGTCATTTTGTTCACCTTAGTGCATACATGATTGAAATGAGGGAATCGTAAATGAAACAAAAATACAAACACTAGAAATAAATGGCAACATCTTTAATCACAATGCGAAATAACATTTTCCACTTAAATGATTTTCCCATTCAGTCGATACGTAAATAGTATGTTAAAGGGATCTTTTCACGCTTTGGTAAATTGACAAAATTGAAAAAAGTTGTTTTAGATTCGCAAATTTTCGTTTTAGTTATGATATTTGTGAGGAAACAGTAATACTGAGCATTTACCATGGTCTAATATAGCCATAATATGCATCTTTTGACGATTTTAAAACCTAAAAATTATAAAGCGTTGCAACGCGAAACGATTGAATAATTTGGAGAGTTCTGTTTTTGTCGTTAAATTTTGTGAAACTACGAAGATTGCTTATATAAGGTATAAAATACGTCAAGAATGGGTACTTGGCGGAATAGCTCAGTAGGCTAAAGCGTTTTAATTTCAGGACTCTGGCAGGACTCCAGGGGTCACTGGTTCGAAACCTGGTCCGGGCAATGTTCTTTTCCTTTTTTTAATTTTATTCTTGATTTTTTACTGGAGCTTTTACGATCCAATGTTTACATTTATCGATATAAAGCATTTAATGAATAAGTTAAAAAATGCCAAAATCTGTGAAAAGGCCCCTTTAATGCAATACATCAAATAAATACGCAAATGTATTGATGGATATAAGAAAGTACACATTGGTAATTAAATAAGTCATGCTCTACGACCAGTTATAATGGCTTTAATTATAAGAAATTACATGGTGACCTTAAATAAACATTCTCGAGATATGAATCACTATTCAAATGAATGAGTTATTTTCATTGGCCGGTGTTTACATTATTTGAAATAGCACAGGTGTATTTATAGCGTAGTGAGCAATTTTTGTAATGGTATCCTTTAAAAAAAAACAATAGTTCATGTGCCGTTTTCATAATTTTCAATAAGTATCAATTCAATTAATAACTAAACAATTTACTTTACTAGTCACAACTTGTGTTTAAGAATTTATATGGCCTTCTAATATTTTACCTTTTCGTATGGCATACAACCGTAAGAAATGTTAATTAAGTCGGTATATTACTAAGTCTGCCGTCTGCTATTTCTGTTATCACCACCAAGAATAAACCCGTCACGTCTTCTTGTATACCGTGTAGCATAAGATGTCTTTGTGAATCCAGGAATCATAAAGCATCGCTTAAAACAATAACATTGATGTACAATCTCGACTTTAAAATACTTCACCACATGATATAACCAGGCAAATAGCTCTAAGGAGAAAGTGTGATACGAACAATACAGAACGGTTCGAAGGAAAGTTTTTTTTTAGATTTATGAAAATTTCAAAACCAATACGTACGTATAGCATTAGTTTGACGCGAAACTGATTTATAATTAAAACTGTGTTTTGAAGATCATTTATGACACGGTCAAGGCGATATATGATGTATTATAACATTTATTTGATTCAAAACACAAATATGCCCATGGTGGAATTTATCTTTGCAATGTCATTTATGGTTATTATTCCCTGTGCAAACAAATAACGGCAAGCAAAAATGGATCGTTTAATATATTTAAGATAGTGTAACGTTAATCGCTTGTATATTAATAGAGTATGTCGTATTTTTAATAACCAAAATTCAGCTCATGCATTACATAGTTTTTGGTGCAATTGTTGTAATTTTGATGATAACGGTTATTAAACTTACTTATTTGTGCTTATACTTCTTAATTGTACTTCATATCAGCTGAAACGGTCGTAATTTCAATGGCAAAAATGACCATACGTATTAAAGATATATTATTGTACTTTCATTTTATATGTGATCTTTAAAAAAAGGTAACACTCTGAAAACATTCTTATTATATCAATGTACATTAATAAAACATAATTTATACTGCAAACATTATGTCAATCTTATTTAAGACAACATTTGAGACCGGAAACCTTACTAGCTTAGCTAACGTTCCAATCATATAAACTTAACATGTAAATTATGTTGTAAAATACATGATGGAATAATTATATTTAAACAAAATACAACATTAATATGTTTTACTCTTGAGTAGAGTTCAGTGATGTAAGTATTCAAAATAATCATTTGCGATATTGTCTAATTAATTTTTCTTAACGTTCGATTTTGTATTTGCTTTTTTTGAAACATGTATTAATATGGTTCAAAAAGTTACAACTTGTGAAAGGTCCTAAAGCGACATCATTTGTTTTGACGAAATAGTGTGTATGCACACAATGCCAGAAAACACAGCAAGCTTTTAAAATGCTAGATAAAGCGGCAAAGCATAAAACGCAGAGTTAGAGGCGTCTGCTAGAAACGAAATACTCTATTTCGTTCGTGAGATTCGCACTTCTGATATATAGTAATACAGTTGTTGGCTCATGTTATTTTACCAAGATTCAATTCAACGCATTGCGTGTTTCATTGTGAGTACCTGTTTGGTTTATTCAATTGGATGAAACATCGTCCTTAGACATAGAACAGTAAAACATTCAGGAAATGCATACTTAATTAAAGCTCCTTAAATTAATAAGTTACAAAACGTTTTTCTTTTGTGAAATATCGCACAAAAATATTCAAACCTATTTAATGCACTCGAGTCTAACAATTCGGCAATTTCGACACCAAACCTTCATTTACCGACTACCGCTTTGCAAAGTAGCTTCATAGGAAAGGGAACGGTTACTCATCCTATTGCTCGAATCACTCGGTAGTTATTGGTGTCGGAGCGTATTTAAGGTGTGGCAACCTTTGGTGAATAGCTTTATTTATTTGAACAGCGGGTAACATATGATAGTTGGTAAAATTGAATAATGTTACTGATACCTTTCCAGTAAGTATGTAACATTTTAAAATTTAATTTAACTACAGTGAATACTGAGTATTCGGTACGGATAACAGACACAGGCAAAGTTAAGGGATTTGTTGATTTGGCACACGGTCAAAAGAAGGTCGAAAAATTCTTTGGTATCCCATTTGCTAGTCCCCCCGTCGGATTGTTGAGATCAGAGGTAAGCGATATTTCATAAATAAGGATGTTTTGCCCTTAAATCATGGTTTAACCTTCTTTTGTTTGTATTGTCTGTCGTCTTAATTTGACTCTAAACGTAAAAATGAATACGTATTTTTTTTTACCAAAAGTGTTATGAACGCCTCTTCCAACATTATTGTATAATCTTACGAGTTTCAGCATGGGGAAGTTTATTGGTTCATTGAATGTGAAAACATCTAAATTAACGGATCGTTATTTTGGCATCCGTGCAATGAGTGATAATATGCAACAATTGTGTATTTTTTTATTATATATTACAATGTATCCACATTTTATATGAAAGCCTTGAAGTATGACAATATATTTACGTCAGAAAATAAAGATCACACTCTTCTGTTGTTGGAAAAAAAAACAATTCTTTCGAGACAGTAAGAAATGCTTTAAATTGGTGAGTTTTTTTAATTATAAATAAACAATTACTGGGAAAACTCCCCTTTTAACGTAACGTTCATTAAACGGACAAGGACCGCCACATATAAACATCTATAATGTATTGACCTAGGTTATATAGAGACAACTCGAGAAATGGGATCCACTATCGCAAATGAGCATACAGGACATGATCAGTATTAGGAACCGGTGTACAAAATTTATGTTAACATTTTTGTCAAAACCTAATTTTCATTATTAATACATATTTCTCAAAGGAGTTTAGTATGTGTCATATTCCATCTTCTTAAATGGCAGTAAGCATTGGAGCTATTTTTTGTTATGTGAATGAACTATCGTTCGTACATCTAGTTTTTTTTTACAAATTGTGATAGCTTCTTGGCTAACTCGATAGATCAATATTTTGTTTAGATGAAATTTATTTCTGTGTTGGCTAATAACTTTTACAAGCTATCCCCTTATCGTTTTAATATATTTTCAGAGTTCAATCGTTTGCTATATTGCATAAACAAAAAGTATGCTGTCCCATAACAACCGTCAATTAATAGATGATCCATATACAGGTTTTGTTATACGTCTATTTATTTATTTTTTCTAAACGTTAACTTACACCAAGACGTACACTTGCCCAGTTGCGCAATGTCCATGTATACATGTATGTTGTTTTACTTTAGTCGCATCTGCAATAAAAGTAAGTATTAATGAGCCATTTAATATCATAGAACGCTATGTATGTGTCATATATTAAATTTAATCTAGGTATGTGTGAATATTCATTTGTATTATGTTTTACATTATGATCATGAACAATTTTCAGTTTATGTCAGGCCTTAGTTACTTTTAAATGTTTATTTATATAGTTTGTATCAATGCAAAGGGCATCTGCGCACTTCCACATACGGGTATTTGTATATTTAGACTTGTTTGCATTCTGCATTAAATTGTAGCGTTTGCTTATAAACACAAGTCGCTAAATCTTCTATACGTAACCGTTCATAATAATATTGGTGCGCCGTCATCTTTACGTTACTCTAGATCATTTATGACGTCTCCTATTTCGTGCATGTAAATCATTTATGTGGATGCTATAGCAATTTCCACACATAGCGTTGAATCTGAACTTAAACATGTGAGTACACTAAAACTTGCAAAAGTGAATATCACTTAAGTTGTACTTAACATTTTTCTTGAAAATAAACCGTTTCAAGAATGCTCGTAACGTGCAATTTCTGATAACTTATGGCATTGTGCATTCCTTGGTAATTAATTTATATTTTATGTCACAAAACTGCTGTTAACATACTAAATGCACCGATGCCTTACCCGCCGAATTATCATCGATGATAAAACGACTCACCAGTCTAGAGCATGATATATGTTGGAAAAACCAGCCAGTAAAAATCAATCCAAATTTAGCAGTTTTTAAATAAGTTGTGTAGCCGAGTGATTAAGGTATTCTGTCGCTCATACAGACACAGTGATGGGCCGCTAAAATCCTTAATAATAACCGGGATGGACAAAATGCCTTTAGCGCCTTATGTTTCCTCATGGACCGAAAACCTTTTGCATTTTTTGATATTATAATCTTCCATGTTTGACTTTTATTTGACCCTTTATCATCCGTTTTGAGAGATTTTTCTTCTGGTGTAGATGACTGTTTTATATGCGTATTGGTAAATATGCATTTAAAATATGAACCAACCGCTGCAAAGTTGATTAAAGAACAAGTTATGTACTAGTCAGGAAAGCATTTTCATATTTTTTAAAAGCATACTTGTATGCGCCACATTACTAAAGCAAAAACAAAACTGATTTAAACATACTAAATACACCGGTGTACCATTACGCAATGAATAATCATTAATGCAATAATCTTACATGCGAATACGTTACTTAGAAGTTTTTTTTTAATATAACATGATCATACTGTTGCTGTTTTTTCATTATACATATTGCAACATAAACAGAATACAAACATATACATGAAACAGAGAAAATACATATACATGTAATTCATTGTGTCATGCAATATACACACTTTTTAGTTGGAAGACCAATCAAAGTTACGTGTTAAATTCAACAATGAGCTAAGATTTTCTAGCAGTATGAAAAGATTGATATTAATCTTGTAAAACATAACACAATTTCAATATGTGATTACATGCTGGATCCTACGTTATGAAATATTTGTTTTGAACTTATGACCATGCCAAAATATTATTTGAATCTTTTTTTGTGTACACAACCATCAACATTGTAACAACACGATTGACCAAAGCCTATTATGAACTTAGCTGGCTACTATAATAAGTATTGTTTCCGACGCTGCACAAACAACAGCTTCTTAATAAGAACGTCGCCATAGTAAAAGTACTTCCACCGATATGGACGCTGAAGTTTGTTTTCAAATGAAAGTTCGATAATACATTAGCGTCATTTCTCGAAATTTCAACAATAAAAGCAATATTTCTATTATATATATTTGTTTGACAATAACACTGCTCTTCATTGCTGTTAAAAGAGTGAGTATTGACACATTTTACGTAAAAATGGTCCAGGGAAAAGTTGGTCACGGCTACTCTTATTTAAAGTGCAACCAGTTTAAACGCATACTATTTTATGGGAGGACATATTCTATGATCTTTATCATAAGTGCACCGTTATTGTTCTTGAATTCAAATCATACCCGATAATTAAAACAAGACAAATTTTTGTCTAGCGGTTTTTAAAAACTAACTGTCGAACCATTCTATTGAATTATACGTTCAAATAAAAAATAGAATAAAGAACTTGAAAACAGATATTTATGGAAACTTTATAAAAATTATCTAAGACAACACAGATAATATTGCACTTGATGAGAAAATGAGTTCATAAATTGTACTTGCGCATTTTGTTTTATAAAAGGTGCTTCCTTACATATATTTATTAAGTCAGTAAATATTGGTTGTTGCAGCATCTATGTCATAAAATATTATATTTCTTGCAATCGATTACATTTTGTTTTACATCATCCGATTGTTCAAACCTTAGTTTTCTGTTTGCAATATAAAAGGGTTTACTTAATGCAAACCACATTTGCTGAATTAAAAAGTTAAAGAAAAACAACAACCATTTAGTGATTTTCTCCATATACGCTGTAATGGTCTTTAACTTTATTATGTTTACTAGAAATAATCGATATTGTTTTACCGTTGCGATATGCAATAACAACAAGGCACACAATGTAATTGATTTTTTATTCAACCATATCGGAAAAGAATTTTATAATGGCTGAAGAAAATATCATTATTGTATAAAATTGTTTAGGAAAACAATTGTAGTGCACGATAGCCACTCACGGGTGAATATGTTTGCGTTTCTTTCATATTCGATGTTGAAACTTATGTGAAATACACCTGCAATATATATCACAAACAGTCAGGCATTTCCCCAGGAATTTGTTCAGTCACAGCGGCAAGTGCGAAAGGGGGATTGTGTCGATTTTTAAAATGTCTTTAAATGTTCAAAATCAAAATCTACACTACTTTGAAGCTATTATTTATATTTCCTCAATTTCTTTCATTAAAGTCATATATTATAATATTAAATAACAATCACAATAATAATAGACATAAGAACGCAAACAATGATTGGGAAAAAAACAACAACATATTTTACCACAGAAATTCAGCATAATATATCTATACATTGTTTAGCTAAAAAACAGACTAATTAATTATACCAAGATATTTGAAAATCCATCAACACTGGACAAAGAATGCTGAGGACAAAGTGTCAAGAACATATTTACTAAATTTGACTTTTCACCTCGCAAACAATGACTGAGAAAAAAGAACACAACATATTTTACCACCTGTGCACCTGTCGATTGATATTGAGCGTCATAGTCATATTGATACAACTGTCGATCTAACTGTTAGTAACAGTTAGATAGACAGTTGTATCAATATGACTTTGGTCAAGCTACTAATATATTACGTCAAAAATGTATCGATACAAACTTCAATTTTGTATGATGAAGAAATATTCACCCACTCTATAAGTATACACTTTAGTGAACAGACTTAAGTCTGGCAACATATCAAACTTAAGCTTCAGAACAATAAAACTAAGTACATACTATAAAATCAGTTTGACCGTTTGATGTATATAATATATTCATATTAGAGCACGATACATTTTCGGAAGGTGAATTGCAATTAAGAATTCTTAGAAAGAAACACTTTCGCGAATATATATGGTTATAATGTATGTCCTCAATATGTTTCGGTGAATACATGTCGTGTTTTTCTCAAACATGAGCGTTCAACCCATTTATGCCTAGTGTCTACACTGTCTAGAAAAAAGGCCTTGGTAAACAGCGTAGACCCAGAAGAGACGTCGCATGATGCAGCGTCTCATCAGGGTCTGCGCTTTTTGCTAAAAGGAATTTCTGTAAGGAATATTCTAAATATAGAAATAAATATACTAGACATCCCTAATTTTGAAAATAAATTTAGAAGGATGGGAGAGTCCACTAGGCATAAATGGGTCAAACTCCCAAATAATAAATGCACCATGTCGAATATCGCAATGCTTCTTGTAGGTTTGCAAAAAGTGATATTTTTATGTTACTTAACTGCTTAACAACTGCATAATCCATTGATGGTTTACGCTATTATTGTACAAATATGTATATATATGTACAAATGATGAAAACACACGACCCTTCAATTATCGTTAACTCTATTAACCTGCACAATACGGAGTTCAAGATCATGGTGTTTGTGTAGACGACCAGCCAGAAATAACTACCAACAATTTAGCAGTTTTAGTAAATAAGTGTTGCCCGGAGAAAAAGATATTGTATTGCACATAAATACACCGCGATATGCCGCTAAATCCTAAATGATACCTTGGATGTACAAAACCTATCTATTTTCATATGTTGCCTAATTCAAATATAAAGGTCGTGCTTTATCGAATGTATTATCTTCCATTTCAGCCTTAGTCTTGACACTGGATCATCGGTTTCAAACGACTTTTTCTTGGCGAAGAGATATTAGTAAATTTTATCTGAATGTTGGTAAACATACATCAATAGATGAAAATACATATTTGGACAACTTTTTCGCGTTTCTTGTGGCGAAGTATATGAACAAAATCAAACAATTGCAGTAAGTGTGCGAATATCTGTAAAATTCATATATATTTACTTATCGATACACCCACTCTTTGAAAAAAAAAACATTCTTACAATGGCATAAAACATTATAATATACAAACATTGCAACCAACCTACGCAAAAGTGAATTCAATAACCATTTTTCATTTAGAAAATAACGATAAGATATAAATCCGTCTTTTTTGCGCTTTAACACTTAAAAATAATGGCGTTTGTCGAAATGGACGTATACGT